>NC_073696.1:155833219-155965767 GCF_029784165.1 Wyeomyia smithii
CGCCTACTGCTGCAATAAGGCACGTTGTGGCAAGTGTGGGGAGAATCATGCGGATGATTCCTGCAGTAAAAATGCTGAAAAATGCATTCACTGTGGGGAGAGTTAGCATGAGCTCTCGACATGTGCGGTGTACATGCAGCGCAGGGATAAAATAAAGAGGTCTTTCAAAGAGCGTTCGAAGCGTTCTTACGCTGAGATGCTGAAGAAGACCGTTACCACTTCTCACATTACATCAAACCCTTTTGATCTGTTGTCCTCTGATGAAACCGATTCTGACGATTCACCAGCTGGAACATCTTGCGCCAATCCTGGGGAGTCTAGAAAGAGGAAAAATATTTCCTCTCCTAAACTTCCCAGAAAAGGTCCTAAGATTTCTCAAAGTGAAATGAAAGTTACAAACAAACCAAACAGTGCTGCGGAAAAACCGAAGCAAACTCCTCCTGGGCTTGCAAATTTAAAGTCCCAGAAGGAGTTCCCAGCACTGCCAGGAACATCTAAAACCCCAGTTGTTACTTTTGCACACCCAGTCGATGAAACAAACTCTGGATTTGTGAAATTCTCTGACATTGTGGACTGGATCTTTGAAAATTTCAATGTACCCGATCCAATTAAAGTTTTTCTTACAGCATTCCTCCCAACAGTTAGATCATTTTCGAAGCAGTTGACTGCCCAATGGCCCCTCCTTGCAGCGATTGTATCCTTTGATGCCTAATTCAACTGCGTATATGAAGGATTCTATCTCTGTCTTACAGTGGAATTGTAGAAGTATTTTACCAAAAATTGATTCGTTTAAAGTTTTGATAGATAAAAATATATGCGATGCATTTTCCCTTAGTGAAACTTGGCTTACTTCAAATATTGATCTCAACTTCCATGATTTTAATATTATTCGCCTTGATCGAGACACCCCATATGGAGGAGTACTTTTAGGGATTAAAAAGTGCTATTCTTTCTATCGTATTAACCTCCCCTCGATTCCAGGCATCGAAGTTGTCGCATGTCAAATGACAATACAAGGTAAAGAGCTTTGTATTGCCTCAATATATATTCCTCCCAGAGCACAGGTTGGGCAACGGCTGCTCTTTGATTTAATAGAACTTCTTCCCTCGCCACGTTTGATTTTGGGAGACTTCAACTCTCTTGGCGTGGCCTGGGGTTCCCCTTACAATGATAACCGCTCCTCTTTAATCTATAACCTTTGCGATGACTTCGACATGACTATTTTAAACAACGGTGAAATGACACGTATCCCGAAACCTCCAGCGCTTTGGATCTATCCTTATGTTCGACGTCGCTACGGTTGGATTGCACATGGAAGGTAATCCTCGATCCTCACGGTAGCGACCATTTACCTATTCTTATTTTAATTAATAACGGGTCAACTCGCATGCGACCAATTGACATTCCGTATGACCTCACACGGAATGTCGATTGGAAGTTATACGAGGAAATGATTTCAAAAGCGGTCGGTTCGATTCAACATCATCCACCACTTGAAGAATACAACCTCCTCGCGGGCTTGATTCTCGACGCCGCGTTGCAAGCCCAAACGAAGAAATATCCCGGCGTAACGATTAAAGAACGGCCTCCCACTCCGTGGTGGGACCAAGAGTGCTCCGATGTCTACACGCAAAGATCCGACGCGTTTTTGGCCTGCCAGAAGGGAGGTATACCTGGCGACTATTTACGGTATTCGGAGCTTGATACCAAACTTAAAAGCTTGGCTAAAGCAAAGAAACGCGGATATTGGCGTCGGTTCGTGAACGAGACGTCGAGGGAGACATCGATGAGCACTCTTTGGAATACAGCCCGAAGAATGCGCAATCGCGCAACGGTCAACAAAAGCGAGGAGTCTTCAAGTAGGTGGATATTTGATTTTGCCAGGAAAGTATGTCCGGACTCTGTTCCTGAGCAAAATATTGTTCGCTATGCGTCTCCGGGCCACGAGTCACCTTTTACGATGGCAGAATTTTCAGTTGCCCTTCTGTCCTGTAACAATAACGCGCCTGGGTTAGATAGAATCAAATTCAACTTGTTGAAGAATCTACCCGGCAATGCCAAGAGGCGCTCGTTGAACTTGTCTCAATTAGTTCCTGGAGCAAAACATTGTACCGCAGGATTGGAGGCAAGTGAAGGTGATCGCCATCCAAAAACCAGGGAAACCAGCTTCTGATCACAACTCTTATAGGCCGATTGTAATGCTATCCTGTATCCGGAAATTGATGGAAAAAATGATACTCCGTCGTTTAGACCATTGGGTCGATTCAAATGGCCTACTATTGGATACTCAATTTGGCTTCCGCCGTGCCAAAGGGACGAATGATTGTCTTGCGTTGCTTTCAACAGATATTCAGCTGGCGTATGCTCGCAAAGAACAAATGGCGTCTGCGTTCTTGGACATAAAGGGGGCTTTTGATTCCGTTTCTATTGACATTCTTTCGGGTAAACTTCACCGACAAGGATTTTCTCCAATTTTAAACAATTTTTTGCACAATTTGTTGTCCGAAAAGCACATGCATTTTACGCACGGCGATTTGGCAACTTTTCGCATTAGCTTCATGGGTCTTCCCCAGGGCTCATGTTTAAGCCCCCTTCTTTACAACTTTTATGTAAATGACAACGACGAATGTCTGGCAAATTCATGCACGATAGGACAACTTGCAGACGACAGTGTAATCTCTGTTACAGGAGCCAAAGCTGCCGATTTGCAAGGACCATTGCAAGATACCTTGGACAATTTGTCTGCTTGGGCTTTACAGCTAGGTATCGAATTCTCTCCGGAGAAAACTGAGATAGTAGTTTTTTCTAGGAAGCATGAACCTGCTCAGTTTCAAACACAATTAATGGGTAAAACGATTTCTCAGGTTTTGGTACACAAATATCTTGGTGTCTGGTTCGACTCTAAAGGCACCTGGGGTTGTCACGTGAGGTATCTGATGAAAAAATGTCAACAAAGAGTGAATTTTCTTCGTACAATAACCGGACAATGGTGGGGAGCCGGGAATACGGGTGTTTCTGCTTCCGCTCCGCAGCAAACACACATTTGATCAAACTGGAGTGATCACAATATCGTTGTTTGCGTATCGCCTTAGGTTGCATGCAGTCGACCCATACGATGAGTTTGGAGGTCTTAGCTGGAGTACTACCATTGAAAAACCGCTTCTGGAGCCTGTCTTCTCGTATTCTTATCAAATGTGAGGTCTTGAACCGTCCCGTGATTGAAAATTTTGAAAGGTTAATCGAACTTAATTCTCAAACCCGTTTTATGACATTGTATTTCAATCACATGTCCCAAAATATTAACCCTTCTTCGAATATTCCAAATCGTGTCGACTTATAAAATACTTCTGATTCTACTGTGTTTTTCGATACATCCATGATAGAAGAAACTCGTGGAATCCCGGATCATTTACGCGTGCAGCAGATCCCCAAAATTTGTTCCAATAAATATCGAAACATCAACAGCAACAATATGTTCTACACTGACGGAACACTTTTTGATGGGTCCACTGGCTTCGGTATTTTCAATAACAATTTAACCGTCTCCCATAAACTCGATAATCCTGCTTCTGTTTACGTCGCAGAATTAGCTGCAATTCAGTACACCCTAGGGATTATCGAAAAAATGCCCAAGGACCATTATTTCATCTTTACGGACAGTCTCAGTTCCATTGAGGCTCTCCGATCGATGAAAGATGTTAAGCACTCTCCGTGTTTCCTGGGGAAAAAAAAGGGAACATCTGAGTGCTTTATCCGAAAAATCGTTTCAGATTACCTTAGCGTGGGTACCTTCTCACTGTTCGATACCGGGCAATGAGAAAGCGGACTCTTTGGCTAAGGTGGGCGCAACAAACGGTGATATTTATGTAAGACCAATTGCCTTTAATGAATTTTTCGCACTTGTACGTCTGAATACGATCATCAGTTGGCAAAATGCTTGGACCAGAGGGGAACTGGGAAGGTGGTTACGTTCCATAATCCCCAAGGTGTCGACGAACCCGTGGTTCAAGGGGTTGGATGTAGGTCGGGATCTCATTTGCGTGATGTCCCGGCTTATGTCCAATCACTATAGATTTGACGCGCATCTCCGTCGTGTTGGGCTCGGGGAAAGTGGTATCTGTGCCTGTGGTGAAGGTTATCACGACATAGAGCATGTGGTTTGGTCATGCCCTGTACACCGTGACGCCAGGTCTAAATTAATAGCTTCCCTGCAGGCCGAAAGTAGGCAGCCGGCTGTTCCTGTTCGTGATGTCTTGGCGAGCCGCGACCTATCCTACATGTCCCTTATATACGTTTTCCTGAAATCCATCCACGCCCCAGTTTAATCCTATTCCCTTCCGCCTACATCCAACCAAACGACAAGAAAACGTTAAGACCCCGGATCCGGAAACAGCAACTAGACCCGCACGATACTCTCAGGCCCCGAGGGAGACAACCCAATATGCCAGTCCGTAATATCTTGGCCCAGCAGCGAACATATTCAACATGCTGCTTACCTATGGCGATGGAAAACCATCAAACAACAAATCAGTGCTTTTAATGCAAAACATTCTAGCTTAAGTTAGATTTAGTTTCAGCTCGTAGTCGGCAGCGAGGATAAAAAATTTGCTATTAGTTATTAAGATACTTTAGAAAGTAAGCTACCAGATATAATTGGCGCCGTTAAACATTAAATTGTATTTGTGCCGTGTCAAATAAATTATAGATGAAGAAAAAAAATTCGCTGACTCCAAAATTCATAATGCGGGTCCAAAACAACGCAAGCAGTTTCCAGAATAGAGCACACTTATGAACAATAGAGAGCCCGCATGGTGCCATAATCAACAAACCCATTTCCAGTTCTGAATATCAAACCAAGTTGACGATTAGCTTTGGAGATAATCATCGACAAATGCTGCCTGAATGTTAGTTGAGTGTCTAACAAAACACTCAAATCGGTGACGACATTGGTACGTTGTAAACATGTACTGGCAATGTGGTAATTGAACAATAGAGGCTGTTTCTTGCGCTGGAAACTGATTACGGTACACTTCGGAATGCTTAGCATAATATAGTTGCGAAGGCACCAGTCATTAAAAAGTTCAATCAGCAATTGAAACCTACAGCAATCTTCAGCAGTCTCTGTAAGTTTAAAAATTTTCGTATCATCTGCGTACAATAAACGTGTGCCAGGTGGTAAAACTTTTGTAACGTGATTTATGAACAGCGAAAAAAGTAGCGGTCCAAGGATGCCACCCTGTGGAACCCCTAAACTGTTACTAAACCAGGTAGATCGCGACGTACCCATCTTAACGGCGATCTTATTTATTTGTTGATCGAAGGGAGCTTTTAGATCCGTATAGACAGCGTCGATCTGAAGGCCCCGATCCATGCCGCAGAGGCAAAATGATGTGAACTCTGATAAATTAGTTGATACAGATCTTTCAGGAAAAAATCCATGCTGCGCAGTAGAAATGTAGTTTTTCACGCTAAACATAAGATGTAAACGGATAATGGCTTCAAACTTTTTGGAGCAGACACACAAACATGAAATCTTACGATAACTTTCAACATTTCGTTTATCACCTTTCTTGAATACTGGAAACATTAGCGATTCTTTCCAGCTGCGGGAAAATTGATGTCGTAGCAAATAAAGATTTAAAATAGCGGTAAGCGGTAATACTAACGTGTGAGGAAAAAAATCCGAACAACTTTTGAAATGGTCTACGATTTTGAAGTGCTGCACAAATCGAAAAATCCTTTTCCACAAAATGAAGATCCACTTTTATATAACTGGTAACACGACTAGTCGATTCTGTCAAGTGGCGATTAGTTGGGAAAAAGGCGTGGTCGGAAGAAGATCGTCGTAAATTGATTTGCAATTTTTGTGAGCGAAATGAAGAAAATTTTAAAAGTGAAGTGTTCCACTATTCTAAAGATCTTGGATATGGAAAAAAAACAGTTATATACATTAATGACAAACTCTTCGAGAATGAAAATACCTTCGAATAAAAATCTGGTTCCGAACGAAAATGCACTTTGCAAGAGTGCAAAGTTCGAGCGAAATTGAGGGCGGAAACGACTGGTCGGTCGGCGTAATCATATCGTGAGCTGGGCAATAAATATTCGATTGATTCAAAAACGGTGAACACGTATCTGCATAAAATAGGTTTAAAACTTTGAATATGAACACCATAAAAATTACAAAGTAGTGTTTTGGCCAGACCTTGCATTGTCAAACTATGCTAATGCAACTTTAGTGAATTTGCGGCAAGGCAATATCAGGTTTATTCCGAAAGGAAACAATCCTCAAAATGTGCCACAGCTGCAGTCTATCGAAACTTTCTGAGCAAATTTGAAGCGAATGGTCTACCATAAATGTTACAGAGCAAAATACGTTGATTGTTTGATAGAAAAATCAAGATGGAGCTCAAAACAATTTAAACATCCGGAATTCAGGAAGCTATAAAGCAAGTACCCCAGAGAATCAGGAAATCAACGCGATGGGGAGCTGAGTTTTTCCTATGAGGTTTGTAAATGAGTTACATTACTTGAATAAACAAACAAGTATAGAAAAATAAGTTGCGCTAGATTTTAATTTGGAATTGATAGTTTGTTCGGATTTTTTTCCTCATACGTTAGACTATCAGTACATTTTTTCAGAAGAACGGCAGGAATTCCATCGGAACCAGGAGAGTAAGATTGATTTAAGTTACAGATGGCTTTAGCTACTTCTTTGACTGTAACCGTGAAGATTTCTGCATCGAACACATTGTTCGGAACATGAGCCAAAGCTGCGGCAATCTCGTTAGGTGAAGCACACTCCGTGTTGATAACGCTAGCGAAGTGTTCGGCAAACAAATCACATTTTCTGCTGTTCGATGAAGCCTCATTGTCCAGCAAAAACATACTGGATGATAAGCCTTCCTCCTTACGCTACGAGTTAATGAACTTCCAGAAGCTTTTCGGGTTTAAGCGTGAGTTGTGTTCCGGTTTGCGCACGAACGTTGTGTACAGAATTCTATTCAATGCTTTATTAGAACGACTGACAGAAATAAACCGGATCCGATTGATAGGGTTTCTATTACGATACTTGATGCTGATTTATAAGTTCCTGAACTATTTGAGTGAATTCTGACACGGCCTCATCCAAGTTTCGACATTGATTGAGAAATTTCCAATCAATATCACTTAAAGCTGAATTGATTGCACCAAAATTGCCACGCCGAAAGTCAAAACTGGAAAGATCAAACTCGTCTATGAACTGAGTTTTGACAGCTCTGTTGAAAGTAACCATCAAAGGAGGGTGATGAACGTCACTGTTACATAAGTGATCAGGTACAATAGTGACTGACATGCTGGTAAAGCATGCGAGTTTGCGAAAACTAGATCGAGAAATCGGCCATTCTGGTTGCAAACAGAATTAATTTGTTACCCGTCCATACCGTCTATTAATTGGGGCTACCAGCATTAACAGAAGAGCGCGAAGCGTCAACAAAGAGATGTTTAGTCAGTGCGTCTTGAACTGTACTACAGGTCAGACGTGTTTTCGGTTGCTTGTGGACTGGTCTTTGACTGCCTATAGCTTCAAAGTTTGTGTTTTGTCAGTGTGTCTTTTAAAGACTACTTGAAAGTTATTTCCCATCAGTCTTTCTCAAGACTACCTACTTTTTAACTTTTTTCGTATCACCTGAAATGGCAGGATGAAAAAAGAAACCACGCAGCGCTGCGGGGAGGAAAAGAGAGGCATCTCTTTCTGACACTTCGAGTGTCTGTAGTGACAATCTTTTTGATATTTTGCCTGAGCAAGAAGCTGGTGAAATGGAAGTAAATAGTAATGAAACTATACAAAATGTAAAATATTTAAAAAAGGAGAAAGTTCCACCTATTGTGGTAACTATTTCTTTTGAATTCAATATTTTCAAAAAGGAACTTTCAACGTTTGTTTTTGACGTTAAAGTTACGTATCAAATTGGTCGTAGAGGCGAATGCCGCTTATTAGCCGACTCTATTAAGGGTCGTAATCGTCTTATTCAGTATTTAACTGAAAAGATGTATAATTTTTTTTCATATGATACGAAGAGCGCCAAGCCGTTCAAGGTCGTATTGAAAGGTCTCACCAACGATCAAACCGTTGATGAGATCAAACTTACTTTAACAGAATTACTTGGCATAGCCCCTACCCAAGTAATTCTAATGAAACAAAAGCGAAAACAGTCAGAGAGCTGGAATTTCCCTTGTTAATTATTTAATTTATTTTAACCGCAGTGAGGTTAATAACTTAAAATTTTTTATAAAAGCACATGCTTTATATAACGTGCGTGTAAAGTGGGAAGTTTATAGGAAGTTTGGCGAAGGTGAAAAGCATATCACCCAAAGCCGTATTTGCCAACGTTATGGCCATGGTTCAAAGTTCTGTAACATGGACCAAAAATGTCTCATTTGTGGAGACTCTTCTCACAAAAAGGACACATGTCCTGTGAAAGAGAGTAAAAATTTTCGCTGTGCGAATTGTAACGGCAACCATATGTCAAATTTTTACCAATGCCCAGTCCGTTTAGCAATTGTTAAGGCAAGGCAAGGTAAACAAATATCAATTTCCCAATCAAAACAAACTTCAAAACAAAATTCTCCAAGCGTACCAATAACGCTCACTTCTTCTACCCCTCTGCATACTCGTTTAATATATGCACAGGTTACAGGTAGTTCGAACATTCTACCGCCAAATGTTGGTAGTTCGAAAATGACCGCTAATATGGGTAAGCAAAACACGCTAGAAAATAATTGTACACTTATTACCCCAGCTATTACTGCTACCGAAAATATTTTTTCAAATGTCAACTGCCTGGGGCCTATTACGGCAGGTAAACTTTCTTATCTGCAACAGGCAATGTTCGATCTCATGAACGCCATGTTGCAGGCAAAATCAATGTTTGAAGCCATTCAAATAGGTACAAATTTTACCATTAAAATTGTTTCTAATTTAAAATTTAGCAATGATTTTAAATAAACCGATCAAAATTTTAAATTGGAATGCTCGCTCATTGAAGGCCAATGAGAATGAGCTTTTTAATTTTTTAACAGTAAATAATGTGCATATTGCAATTATTACTGAAACATTTTTGAAACCTAACATAATATTAAAATATGATCCCAATTACGTTGTTCATAGATATGATAGGATTCAGGGTTCCGGCGGTGGAGTTGCAATTGTTATTCATCGCCGAATCAAACATCGTGCTCTTCCCCTTCTTGAGACGAAGAAACTTTGGGAATGGAAGTTCAAACTGAGCTTGGGATTTTATTTATTGCCGCAGCATATTTACCATTTCAATGCACACGCGAGCACAAAAATTATTTTAAAGGTGATTTACAAAAACTCACCAGAAATCGTTCGAAATTTTTTATAATCGGCGATTTTAACGCTAAATATCGTTCATGGAATAATTCTCAAAGTAATTCAAATGGCAAAATCTCATTCAATGATTGTTCTTCAGGATACTATTCTATTTTGTCTCCGAATAGTCCTACATGCTTTTCTTCTGTAAGAAACCCTTCAACAATTGATTTGGTGCTAACAGATCAAAGTCATGTATGTAGTGATTTGATCACACATGCTGACTTTGATTCTGACCATCTTCCAATAACTTTTTCTTTATCACATGAATCAGTTTTAAGCCCTATGAGCTCTGTTTTTAATTATAACAAGGCTAATTGGGAAAGATACAAAACTCATATTGAGAGAAATTTCAATAATGAGCTTGATTTGCAAAACGAAGTGAATATTGATTCCGCTTTGGAAGCATTAAAATGTGCAATTGTTGATGCCAGGAATTATTCTGTTCCAAAGGCTCAAGTAAAATTTGATTAACCAATAATTGACGAAAATCTTCAACTTCTAATTCGTTTGAAAAATGTCAGCAGACGTCAATATCAACGTTCTCGTGACCCTGTTTTTAAAACTATTTATAAAGATTTACAGAAAGAGATTAACCATAGATTTACTCTTCTGAGAAATCAAAATTTTGAGACTAAAGTTGAAAAATTGAAACCATATTCAAAACCTTTTTGGAAGCTGTCGAAGATTCTTAAGAAACCTTCAAAGCCTATTCCAGTTTTAAAAGATGTTGAACGTTTTCTTCCAATGAACAAAAGGCTCAAAGACTGGCTCAGCAGTTTGAGAGTGTTCATAACTCAAATTTGAATTTTGTGAGTCCAATTGAAATTGAAGTCACACGTCAATTTGATTTAATTTCTTTCCAGAATTTTTTACCTGCAGAAATAATAGAAACTAACTTGAATGAGATTAAATCAATTATTAAAAATTTCAAAAATATGAAAGCACCTGGTGACGATGGAATCTTTAATATACTAATCAAACATCTCCCTGAGAGCACAATGGAATTTTTAGTGAAAATTTTCAATTGCTGCTTCAAAATTGCATATTTCCCCAAATTATGGAAAAATGCAAAAAATACTCCAATTTTAAAACCGGATAAGAACCCAGCTGAAGTTTCAAGTTATCGACCAATCAGTTTCCTTCTTCAATAAGTAAACTGTTTGGGAGAATCATTCTTAACAGAATGATGTCACACATCAACGAAAATTCAATTTTTGCAAATGAACAGTTTGGATTTCGCCATGGGCATTCCACAACTCATCAATTGCTCAGAGTTACTAATATGATACGAGCTAACAAATCTGAAGGTTATTCCACTGGAGCTGCTCTTTTAGACATAGAAAAAGCATTCGACAGTGTTTGGCATAAAGGCTTGATTGCGAAATTGCAAACTTTTTATTTTCCAATTTTCTAATCAAAATTTTAAAAAATTATCTTACTGATCGAATCTATCGGATTTTGAATTCTGATAGACAACTTGCAGAGTCTATCAGAATTCAAAATCCGATAGATTTCCTGTCAGAGCAGGTGTACCTCAAGGTTCAGTCTTGGGTCCAGTCCTGTACAACATATTCACTTCAGATCTTCCTGATTTGCCTCCAGGATGCACAAAGTCATTGTTCTGCGATTACACAAGCATTTCCGCAAAAGGAAAAAGTCTTCGTGTCATATGCAGTCGATTGCAGAATAGTTTAGATATTTTTTCTTCCTACTTGCAAAAGTGGAAAATCTCTCCCAATGCTTCTAAAACTCAAATGATAATTTTTCCGCATAAGCCTAGGGCTTCTTTCCTCAAGCCAAACAATAATCACGTTGTCAAGATGAATGGGGTTATTTTAAGTTGGTCTGACAAGGTTAAGTACTTGGGGCTAATTCATGATAAAAAACTTATTTTCAAAGAGCACATTGAGAGTATACAAGCCAAGTGCATCAAATATACGAGATGTTTATATCCTCTCATTAACAGGAATTCTAAACTTTGTTTAAAGAACAAACTTTTGATTTACAAACAAATTTTTAGACCAGCAATGCTTTATGCTGTACCGATCTAGTCAAGTTGCTGTTCAACAAGAAAGAAAACGCTCCTAAGGATTCAGAATGAAATTCTGAAAATGATTTTGAAGCGTCCTCCTTGGTTTGGTACACTCGAATTACATAGACTTACTGGTGTTGAACCATTAGAAGCTATGTCAAATAAAATTATTAACAATTTTCGACAAAAATCGTTGCAATCCTCAATTGCTACGATAAGCTCTCTTTATAGCCAACAAGTTAGCAATTAAGTTAGTTGTAAGTTTACTTCTCCTTTTCTGACAAGTAGGTTTAAATCCCTACGAATGATAAGTCCTAATTGCGAAAGCAATCAAATCCTAACAATTAAAATTACAAATTTCTAACAGTGTTGAGAAGTCACCATTTGTGATTGGACACACATACTCATTATTTACTAATATTTATCATAAATACTTAAGCTACTAACAAATCCCACCCTTAAAGAAACCTAAATTAATCCACCTAGCGGTCAGACCCAGCCTTTCTCATTCAAACTTTTATTTGTTTAAATAGATTTACATGAACGCTTCAATTCAATATATGTATATTCACTCTTTAGGTTCCTAAATATTGGAGTTGTAATCTATACATATAAAAAGTCAAGCCGGTCTGTCTGTCTATCTGATCCATATAGGCTCGAAAACTACCGAACCGATCGAAGTGAAAATTTTTATTAAGGGGTTTTTGGTGCCGATAAAGGTTCCTATGATAGTTTGAGACCCCTCCCTCTTCTGTAGGGAGGGGTCCCATACAAATGAAACATAAATTTCTGCACAGCTCAAGAACAAACCAAGCAAATGAAATCAAAATTGGCATGTGGATGTTTTAAGGGGTAACAAATATGTCAATACTAGTTGGACGCCCCTCCCTTTTCTGAAAGGGAGGGGTTCCATACAAATGAAACACACATTCCTGCACATCTCGAGAATCAATCAACTAAATGGAACCAAATTTGGCAGGTAAATGTTTTTAGTGGTAAAAAAATATGTCCTAATATTTTGACACCTCTCCTTCTTTTGGAAGGGAGGGGTGCCATACAAATGAAACACAAATTTCTGCACATCTCGAGAACTAACTGAGTAAATGAAACCAAATTTAGCATGTGAATGTTTTTAGTGGTAACAAATTTGTTTCATAATCGACCTCAGGCAAAATTTTGGATTGTAAGATGGCAACTGCCGGTTTATGGAAAACAGCCAAAAATGGCCGATTTCCACCCAATATAATAATATCCGGATCTAGAATGATACACAGAATTTAAAATCGATCGAAATCGTTTTCAAATGCCATTTTGAAATCCAAAATGGCGACTTCCGGTTTCGGAAAAACAGCTGCAAACTACCAAATACCACCCAATATGGGTATTTCCGGAACCGTAATGATGCACTGGAGCCACAAATTGACTTCAGACAACATTTTGAATTGTAAGATGGCAACTTCCGGTTTCTGGGAAACGGCCTGAAATAGACAATTCCCATCAAATATGAGTATCTCCGGAACCAGAAAGATGGACAGAAGCTTAAAATTGATCACAGGCACAATCTTGAATTTTAACATTGTGACTTTCAGTATCTGGCAAACAGTCGGAAATAACCAAACACCATTCAATATGGATGTTTTCGGAACCAGTGCTACGACCAGATGACAGAAATTGATTCCAGAGGCAATTTTAATGTCCAAAATGACGACTTTCGGTTTCTAAAAAAACAGCCCAAAGTGACCAAATACCACCCAATATGAGTATCTCCGGATCTAGAATGATACACAGCGGCAGCCGGTTCCAGGGAAACAGCCGAAAATGATCGAATAACACCCAATATGGGTTTTTCTTCAACCAGAATGACGCTCAGGTGCCAGAAATTATCTTAAGGGGTTATATACCTTTTTGGTTATCAAAAAACCGAAAAAAAATTTATTGCATTATCTTCAAATACAACATCTTGAGAACATTTTCACAAATTTTCATGAAGATCTGAGCAATTGGAAGAAAGTTAGAGCGATTTGCAGCGCGCCTCGCCACGGCCGCATAAGCTAAACATGAAACTTTACACGCGATTATCTCGGAATAGTGCTTTCCGAAAAATGACTTTGCCGTGATCCTGATTGCGGGAAAACTACTGAACCGGTTTCCTTCATCTTTTTTTTTAAATTTTCTTTATTAAATACGCCGGTCCTTGAACGATCGCTTTTTCAAACATACAGTTACAATTTGCAGCAAAAAAAAATTTAATGCAATTTTTAGCGCTCAAAAGGTGCATTTTTTGGGAAAAACGTTCCCGTTTGCACTGAAAACTAAATACTCATAAAAGTGATCGTTCAAGGACCCGGCACACTTCTAAACTAATGAAATAATATGAGTTTTTTAATTTCGGTTGACCCGCTGAGTCTCTATCAGGATCACCGCAAGCCTCTGCAAAAAAAAATAGTGTTTCGGGGAAACGGCCATTACTCCAGTAATAATTGGTATATCTCAAAATCAAACGTATTTTTTTGTTGTTGATAAACTGTGCTTCCAGAAAAATACCACTTTGATACAATGAAAATGGTGCTATGCACTTAAAAATAAATTCAACCTTCCCTCATTTTCCTCGACCAAGAAGGTATACAACCCTTTAAATACCATTTTGAAATCCAATATGCCGAGTACCGGTTTTCCTAAAACAGCCTAAATAAAAAAAAAAACAAGTACTATCCAATATGAGTATCTCTGGAACCAGAATGATGCAATGAGCTAACAATTGACCTCAGGCACCATTTTTAATTGCTAAATGGCAACTTTTATGAAACAGTCGAAAATGACCGAATAATGCTCAATATGGATATTTCCGTAATCAAGATGATGCATAGAAACCATAGATGATGCATAGACCCTGGACACCATTTTGTATTTAAAGACGACCACATTTAGTTTCTGGAAAACAACCAAAATAACTAAATACCTCCCAATATGAATATATTCAAAATTAAGGTGATGTACAGAAGCCAAAAGTCGAGGATGTTGTTATTTCGATTAAACCAATTATTTTAAACGATTTGTTATTTGATGTTGATCATATCCTATGGCCGATTCGTCGTGCATTTGGAAACTTTAAACACATCGCAAGGAATCAATGAGTTTGGAAAGTTCAAATAGTACGATACCACATTTAAATTATGTTGAGGCCTCATATATCGATCAAAGCAGGTATAGCTTTCAATAGTCTTTGAATTTCCATAACTTTTGAGCCACATATCAAATTACTATGAAGTTTGTTATTTGTAAGTTTGAGAGATGACTCGCTCGTATGACACTAGTTATGTTCAAATAAGTCATGTAATCTTTGTGATAATAGACTTTCGTTATTTTATTAACAATTTCATACATAACGGTTGCTTAAGTTCGATTACAACCAAACGGAATGGGAACGTATAGGGCAGTCAAACTTTGAAACCACGTGTTCAATCATAATTCATCAGTTAACCCTTAACTAGCCCGCTCATCTGATAATAATATTAATCAATTCGGTGGTGTAGTTTCTGAGATAATGAAGTTTCGTGATTTTCACATTTCGGTATATTACAGACGAAGTTACTGTTCGATTAGAGTAAAATTCAATAGGGTGTTATGAGGCAGCTAGACCTTTCATTTGACACACATTTTGTGGTCAGCCATCTCTGAGAAAAATTAATGAGTCCAAGTAATCTTCGGAATATGTTCCTTTTCATAGCTGGATTTCACATTTTTAAACATAACAGGCAAAGTAATGGTCCGATTGCAAAACAAATCAATAGAGTCTTATGGGGCAACCAAACCTTCCATTTGGCACTGATTTTATGAAAATCGGTTTAACCATCTCTGAGAAACGTGAGTGAGATTAAACAGTCTTCAGAACACGTTTCTTTTCATAACTTTTGAACGACGAATTCAATCTTTATAAAATTCAAAAGTTAAGGGTTTCCAGGTAGCCCAATCATTTGAAACTAATTTTGTTCAAATCGGTGGTGTGGTTTTAGAGATAATGATGTTTCATAATTTTTAAATTTTGATACATAACCTCTAAACTATTAATCCGATTACAATGAAATTGAATAGGGTCTTATGAAATGGCAAGACCTTTCATTTGCAATTAGTTTCATGAAAATCGGTCCAGCCATCTCTGAGAAAAGTGAGTGAGACTAAAAATCTGCACATACACATACACACATACACACACACACACACATACACACACACACACACACACACACACACACACACACACACACAAACAGAAAATGCTCAGCTCGTCGAGCTGAGTCGAGTGATATATGCCATTCGGCCCTTTGGAACACTTTTATATCTTCGGTTTTGCAAGTGATTGCTATACCTTTCTAGGAGAAAGGCAAAAAAGAGATGTTTAGCCTTCGTCTGCCTCGACCAAGAAAAACCAGCACGGTTATAGTCTCCGAAGATAAGTAGATCGTCGTTAATACTAGTTGAGTTAACAGCTTTTTTGACTGATTAAATATGCCGAACAATTATCTCAACTTCATTTCGCAAGCTAGCAGGAAAGTAAATAGCGCCGGTCACAATGTTCAATGCTCAAGCAACTCATCCATAGCTTCAATCAATAATGCCAACGCAAACGATCGTCGCACAGCAACGAATACTCTTCCACCTCTTGCCTTGGTGCTATTAGTCGAGCAACGATCGGTCCGATACACGGTATAATCAATGCCGAACAGTGGGGAAATTTGAGAGTCTAGCCAGGATTCGGTGATAATAATGCAGTCGTAAAGCGAATTGAATACTTCCAAAGCAAAACTGGTTACTTTACTGCGTAGACCATGCACGTTCTGATAGTAGCAGAGCAAAGATGAAAGGACAGTGTCGCACGGAGAGTCGCATTGTTGCCGGCCAACTCGCATGCCACTATTGTCTGAAAATAACACAGTACTGGCTGTCTGCTGCTCACCAGCATAATCGTCCAGTGGAAGAGCTCGTCGAGGAGGGGTCGTACATACAGGCGTCAGGTGGGGCGTCATTTCGCACTGTGCAGTGCTGTTAGTCATTGAGCGATGGGGAATAAATTGTGCATACATTTTTTGAATGTTAGGGAAATGCAAAAACTTAACTGGACTGAGAGCCAGCTGGCACCCAAGCTCCTTCCGGAGGTTCAAAAATCAGTTTGAAGGCGCCAGATGAGGACTTACAGCATGCTGCGAGGTTAACGTGCGTATGAACTTCGACGATCTCGATTTCCAAAAATCCACGGATGTATTGCGTTCCTCAAACAGCCGAAAATAAATTCCCTTTGTCCAGTTAGCAGCATCAAGAGCAACATCTTTTGGTTGCAAGTCAATTCCAACTCTGAAGGACATATATGAAAACGATTTTATATCGGCATCTTTCTTAATCAGCTCCCTGACAACTGGTTGTGCGCCTGGTACGCATTATCGAACAAGAGCCGATATTTCATCTTCAGAAACGTGCGGAGCAATGCGCGAAAGATAATTCTAACACTTAGCCGCTGGCTGCGGAACAGTTTCGACCAATTTAGGAAAGTTTTCAGTTGATTTAGTACCACTAATCAAGTTAGCTAATTCACTAGATCTTTTAGGGGTCAAGTTCGGAGAAATAATCTTAGGACGCTCAGTGCTACGACTAGCCGATGAAATCGCAGGTGCAGTATTGGCAAGAAACTTGTCAGATAACGACTCGATAAATCCATTAATCTGGCCAAGTTCAATTTTAACTTCGTTCAAGCAGCAGATGATTGAATTAGCTAAAGATGACGAAACGTCAGTAGCAGACTCCGATGAACTTCGCTCCTTCAAGTTCTATATGGATATCATGCATTCGGTGCAGAACCAAAGAAAGTTGGTTTGGCCATTGACAAAATCTAAATTCGGTCGTGCCCATCCGAAGCATTTCCTGTGGGCAACGCGCTCGCATAAATGACATTTGATCAAATTAAGATTTGTAATGGGTTGTGAGCATTCGTAGCAATTTTTATCCATATTAGCAAAAGCTTTCTTTCGCTTGGACGGCATACGATGAGCGACACGGAGGTATTGAATTTGTGGTTTGGCGTAGCTAACAAGAGGCGATGAAGCTTGCAGTTAATACTCACAGATGTCGCTTCGGCGGAAAAAAGCAGTGAACGTAGCAGTTGAAGCGAAGATAGACTCGGAGTTAACTAAAAAACGTGATGGCAAATGTCATTGAAGCGACAATTCTGACAGGAAACTACAAAGAGGAAGTCGTATTAATCCCGCGTATCCCGACTTGTCGTTCAATTTTAAACGTCTGCAATTTCCCGTGCGTCTCGCATTCGCGATGACTATTGATAAAGCCCAAGGACAGTTACTGAAACTTGGGGCATAAACCTCGAGTATTCATGCTTCTCACAGGGACAGCTCTATGTTGAGACACTGTGGAATATATAGAATTTAGTGGCTAGGATCGCCTTGACCACTTTCACATGTTTCGAATATCCCGAAGTTTAGGTTTAGGTTTAAAAATTATTTACAATTCTAAAGCTTTTTATAAAATCTCTTCCAATAAGAATGGCCTACTGCATCAGTTCATACAATTAGAAGCCGAAAAGAGTGGAGAAAAGATACAATTTTGAAAGACCATTTCGAATGTTTGAACCTGAGCGTGATGTTTGGGAACGCGGTGGTCCTGATCTCCGCCCAGGATCAATCATTTTCTACACAGATGGTTTAAAAATAAACAATCGAGTGGGAGCAGGAGTAACTGGCCCAGGAATAGACCTGTCAGTTCCAATGGGCCAATGGCCAACTGTCTCCCAAGCTGAAGTCCAAGCAATACTAGAATGTTCTGAAATATGCTTACGAAGGAAATACGGACACTCAAACATTTGTATGATGTCCGACAGCCAAGCACCGTTGAAGGCTTTAAAGTCTGCGACATGCACATCAAAACTAGTTTGGGAGTGTGTTCAATCACTGCAAACACTGGGTTGTAATAATCAAGTAGACTTATACTGGGTTCCTGGTCTCTGTGTAATAGATGGGAACGAAAGAGCCGACTTGGACTTGGACTTGGACTTGCAAGACTTGGATCGTCTCATCAGTTAATAGGACCAGAACCCTTCTGTGGTCTATCCGCTTGTTCCCTTAGAATGGAACTAAAAGCATGGAAAACTCTGAAAGTGGAATCCAACTGGACAAACACCTTCATCGGTAGGCAGTCGAAACGTTTCATCACTCCGAACGTTTCTATGACTCGTAAAATACTGGATCGTTCAAAAAAAGATCTAAGCACGTATACTGGTTTAATAACAGGGCATTGTCCGAGCCGTTATCATTTGAAGGTTATGAAAAAAACTTCATGATGATACATGTCGAGTATGTGGCATGGAAAAAGAAGACTCGGAACATCTGTTATGCCGATGCCGGCAATTTTTATCAAAAGATATAAGTTTTTCGAGAGAGGTCTTGTAGAACCCTCTGAAATCTGGAGAACAAATAGCGCTTCATACGAAGTATAATACCGGACTGGACTAATGCTATTGGCCCGACTGTAACGACCACTTCCAATAGTGATACGTTATCCTGACTTAGCAAAATTAAAAAGGGGGAATATGTCACAAAATATCAAAAAATTGGTCGCAGTGACGAAAATATCCAACACGAAAAAAAACTCTTATAAAATAAACCATTTTTATTATTAGCTAGCTCTTCAAGCTGAACAGTTTACTTTTGTATTTTTTAAACCTTCATCGCATCCTAAAAAAACTTACGTTGTTTACCCTGGTGTGTGGTTTTCCACACATATAACTTATGAATTTATTTTGGACAAGAAACAGTGCGTTTGAGCTGGTTTTGAAAAAACTGCTTGATTTGATAGGTGTCTTCATTGGAAATTTTTGAGCGAACTATTTGATCATTGAGGATGTCAATAAATTAATTTTGCTCGATTCCAGGCCAAGGGGTCCGCTGCTTTTGCCATATTTCTTCTCGAAAACAGTTTTGCATACAAGTTCATAGATATGATGACGACAAGCAAAATTGGTCAGTTTTTGAGCAAATTACTTAAAAGAAAACAAGCACCTTTGTTCAAGCTAGTGTTTGTGGAAGTGGTATCGAAGCTTGCTGCTACAATCTTGTCAGCAATATTCCAATCCACAAGCGTGTTATAAACTGCTGCGGCGATATTTTGGCCGGTACCCGAATCAATTTTAGGTGCTCCCAAAAACTTTGCTGTCCCATCGTTACTCACAAGAACTGTTATTCGATCAACGTGAGATCAACCGACTATATCTGTTAAAATTTTGTCGTCCAAATGAACCACCAAACGATCACTAGTGCTGATCTGTTTTACACGAAAAGAAAAATAATAAATTTGATGGGTTTATCGGCTTAATCAGTCCGTGTATACTAACTAGCAAAAACGATTTGTTTTTTTTCCCATTCCGACAGTTTCGGTGACTTTATTTCACCTTTTTCAAGGTGAAAGTCACCGAAACTGTCGGAATATGAAAAAAAAACAAATCGTTTTTGCTAGTATACACGGACTGATTAAGCCGATAAACCCATCAAACTAACCGTTTCAGTCGTCATATAAACAAAGAAAAATAATAAAAATAAAATAAAATCTATTAAACAGATAAATCAGAATTCACGAACATTATGTTGTAAACGAAGTCGGATTTTGCTTCAATAATTCGATTGTGACGGTTCTCTTCACGCATTCGTTGTAATGAAGTTCGATTCAGAGTATAATCATTGGATGGTAGCTTCAAACCCTCCAACGCTGCCATCAAAATGATGCTTGCAATGATGCATCTCTGTCCGATACCTGATATCAAAACAAAACCTCAATTAATCCACCTAGCGGTCAGACCCAGCCTTTCTCATTCAAACTTATTATTTGTAAAAATAGATAATGAAATTATACACGAACGCTTCAATCCAATGAATGTGTAGTGTATTCACTTTTTGGATTCTAAAATAATGATGTTGTAATTGAAGTATAAAATATATAATAAAATATATAATATTATAAAATAAAATATATAATGTTATAAAATAAAATGTATAAAAATATATAAAATGTAAATGCTCAAGAAATAGCGAAATAAAAGAAATGACTCTTAATTTCGAACAATTCAATCACGAGCGATACCGGAAACATTCAAATGGTACGATACCACATTTAAATTATATTGAGGCCACATATATTGATCGAAGCAGATATAGTTTAAAATAGCCTTTAAATTTCTTTCCTTTACATAACTTTTGAACCACATTTCAAATTGCTATCAAGTTTGTTATTTGTAGATGACTCGTTCGTATGACACTAGTTAAATTCAAATAAGTCGTGTAATCTTTGAGATAATAGACTTTCGTTGTTTTATTAACAATTTAATACATAACGGTTGCTTAGTTCGATTATAATCAAATGAAATGGGAACGTATAGGGCAGCCAAAGTTATCCCTTAACTAGCCCGTTCATCTGATAATACTATTGATCAAATAGGTTGTGTACTTTCTGAGATAATGAAGTTTCGTGATTTTCACAATTCGGTACATTACAGACGAAGTTATAGTAAAATTCAACAGGATGTTACGAGTCAGCTAGACCTTTTCATTTGACACTAATTTCGTGAAAATCGGTTCAGCCATCTGTGAGAAAAGTGAGTAAGTTTATGTATTCTTCGGAATATGTTTCTTTTCATAGCTAGATTTCACATTTTTAAACATAACAGGCAAAGTAATAGTCCGATTGCAAAAAAATCAAAAGGGGCTTATGGGGTAACTTGACCTTTCATATGACACTGATTTTGTGGAAATCGGTCCAGCCATCTCTGAGAAACATGAGTGAAATCAACAGTCTTCAGAAGACGTTTCTTTTCATAACTTTTGAACCACATGTTCCATCTATATAAAATTCAAAAGTTAAGGGTTTTTCAAGATAGCCCGTTCATTTGATACCAATTTTATTGAAATCGGTTGTGTGGTTTCTGAGATATTGATGTTTCGTGATTTTTACATTTTTAAACATAACCTCTAAAATAAAAATCCAATTACAATGAAATTTAATAGGGTTCTATGGGGCAACTAGAACTTTCATTTGCAATTAATTTCAATAAATTCGGTCCAGCCATCTCTGAGAAAAGTGAGTGTAAATAAAAATCTGCACACACATACATACACACACATACACACGCACCTACACACACACCTACACACACACCTACACACACCTACACACACACACACACACGCGCACATACATACAGAAAATGCTCAGCTCGTCGAACTGAGTCGAGTGATATAGGCCATTCGGCCCTTTGGAGCACTTTCATATCTTCGGTTTTGCAAGTGATTGCTATACTTTTCTAGGAAAAAGGCAAGAAGATAAAAAAATTATTAATTAGGAGTAAAATATTCGTGCTGAAGAAATAGCGAAATAAAAGAAATGACTTTGAAATTCGTACACTTCAATCACGAGCAATACCGGGAACGTACGAATAGCACAATACCAAATTTAAATATTGTTGAGGCCATATGTTTTGATCAAAGCAGTTACAGTTTTAAATAGTCTTTGAATTGGATTAAAAATACGATTATAGTCAAATAAAATGGGAACCTATACATGTTTCTTTTCATAACATGTTTCTTTGCACAATTTTTGAACCACGTGTTTAATCACTATAAAATTCATCAATTAACCTTTAACTAGCCCGTTCATTTGTTTATTTGTTTATTTGTTTATTTGTTCATCGTCTTCGATCATATCGTACAGACTGGTTTGTCTTATGCTATGTTTTTAATTCTATTTTTAAAACTATTTTTGGTTAAGTTAAAGTCAAATAAATCACTGACGTCATTGAAGCCTCTTAGGCAGGAACTGAGCGGATTGTTATAACCATAGCTTGTCCTGTGCCCGGGTATGGAGATCATTGTCCAGTATCGCAACCGGCGCTGAGGAACATTTATTTGAATTAGCAGGAGAAGGTCTGAGCAGTCAATATTGTTCGTTAGGACGTCGAAAACAAACAATCGTTGAAGTTTTATTCGTCTTGTTGACAGCAACTCCAGGTCAATCAAACGACATCGTTGCGAGTAGTCGGGCAGAAGTACCAATATTGTTCAAATCGGTTGTGTACTATCTGAGATAATGAAGTTATGTGATTTTCATATTTTGATACATTACAGACAAAGTAACAGACCGATTATATTGAAATTCAATAGAGTGTTATGAGGCAGCTAGACCTTTCATTCGACACTAATTTCGTGGAAATCGGTTCAGCCATCTCTGAGAAAAGTGAGTGAGTTTAAGTAGTCTTCGGAATATGTTTCTTTTCAAAGCTAGATTTCACATTTTTAAACATAACAGGCAAAGTAATAATCCGATTACAAAAAAAAATCAATATTGTTTTATGGGGTAATTAGACCTTCCAAATGACACTGATTTTGTGGAAATCGGTTCAGCCATCTCTGAGAAACATGAGTGAGATTAAACACTCTCCAGAACACGTTTCTTTTCATAACTTCTGAACCGCAAGTTCAATCTTCATGAAACTCTTAAGTTAAGAGTTTTTTAGGTAGCTCGTTCATTTAAAACCAATTTTGTTAAAATCGATTGAATAGTTTCTGAGATAATGATGTTTTTTGATTTGTACATTTTTAAACATAACCTCTAAACTAAAAATCCGATTGCAATGAAATTCAATAGGGTCTTATGGGACAACTAGACCTCTCATTTGCAATTAATTTCATGAAGATCGGTCCAGCCATCTCTGAGAAAATCGAGTGAGATTGGGAGAGCGTTACACACACACATACACACACACACATACAGAAAATGCTCAACTCGTCAAACTAAGTCGATTGATATACGAGATTCGACCCTTTTGAGCACTTTTATACCTTTGGTTTTTCCAGTGATTGCTATACCTTTCTAGGAGAAAGGCAAAAAGTATGAAAACGAATCAACGAGTCACTATTTCATTTGTATCACCTTTGTTTTATCAAGTGCAGAACATAAACGTGGCGTTATCCATTGTTGTTTTCTAGTCGAACGCCGTTCCTGTGGTATAGGTGCATCAAATTCACCGTCGTATATTTCAGGAGCATTAGATTCACTTACCGTGGCTTCATTTACGTTATGATCTGAATACGATATAAAAACCTAAATTAACCTACCTAGCGGTCAGACCCAGCCTTTCTCATTCAAACTTTTATTTGTAAAAATAGATTTACATGAACACTTCAATCCAATATATGTACATTCACTCTTTAGGTTCTAAACTATTGATGTTGCAATCTATACATATAAAAATGTAGTCCGGTCTGTCTGTCTGTCTGATCCATATAGGCTCGAAAATTACTGAACCGATCGACGTGAAAATTTGTATGTAGGGGTTCCTATGATAGTTTGAGACTCCTCCCTCTTCCGGAAGGGAGGGGTCCCATACAAATGAAACATAAATTTCTGCACAACTCAAGAACAAACCAAGCAAATAAAACTGAATTAGGCATGTGGATGTTTTAAGGGGTAACAAATATGTCCATAACAGTTGGAAGCCCCTCCCTTTTCTGGAAGGGAGGGGTTCCATACAAATGAAACAAAAATTTCTGAACATCTCGAGAACTAATCAACTAAATGGAACCAAATTTGGAACGTAAATGTTTTTAGCGGTAGAAAATACATCCATAATGTTTTGACACCCATGTGTTTAGCATGTGAATGTTTTGAGGGGTATTGAATATGTCCATAATGGTTCGACACCCCTCTCTCTTCTATAAGGGAGGGGTTTCATACAAATGAAACACAAATTTCGCACATCTCAAGAACCAATCAAGAAAACACAACCAAATTTGGCATTTGATTTTTTAGAGGTAACAAATATGTCCATATTGGTTAAACGCCCCTCCCTCTTCTGTTAGCACACGTTTATGCACATATCGCGAACTAATCAACTAAATGGAACCATATTTGGCAGGTGAATGTTTAAGTTATAACAAATATGTTCCATAATAAACCTCAGGCAACATTTTGGATTGTAAGATGGCAACTTCCGGTTTCTGGAAAACATCCAAAAATGGCCGTTTTCCACCCAATGTAATAATATCCGGATAAAAAATGATACACAGGAGCTAAAATCGACCACAGATACCATTTTTAATTCTAAGATGGCGACTTCCGATTTCTGAAAAACAGCTGAAAATTACCAAATACCACCCAATATGAGTGTTTCTTTAACCAGTGTGACGTTCAATATCCAGAAATTGTCCCCAATTGCCATTCTGAAATCCAAAACTTCCGACATTCGGTTCCTGGGAAACAGCCGGAAATGGTCGAATAACACCCAATATGGGTGTTTCTTCAACCAGTATGGCGCTCAGAGGCCAGAAATTATCTTAAATACCATTTTGGAATTCAAGATGGCGACTTCCGGTTTGTGAAAAACAGCCTGAAATAACAATTGAATTTTGAATTGCTAAATTGCAACTTCTAGGAAACATTCGAAAATGACCGAATAATACTCAATATGGATATTTCCGTAATCGAGATGATGCATAGAAACCAAACATTAACCCTGGACACCATTTTAAATATAAAGACGACCACTTTTAGTTTTTGGAAAATATCATGCGTAACTAAATACCGCCCAATATGGGTATTTCCGGTGTCAGATTGATGCCAGAAAATCTGCTGAAAATGATGGAATACCCGAAAATAACCCAATATGAATATATTCAGAATTAAAGCGATGTACAGAAGCCAAATGTCGAGGATGTTGTTATTTCGATAAAACCAATTTCCATTTCCATTTCAAACGATTTGTTATTTGACTTTGATTATATCCTATGACTGATTCGTCGTGCATTTGCAGACTTTAAACACATAGCAAGAAATCAATGCTTTTGGAACGTTCAAATAGTACGATACCACATTTAAATTCATTCCGCGTCGAACACTCGACAGAAACGGACGTGCAAAGTGGTCGTTCTATTACAATCCGGTCCGTGTGTACGAATAGCCAAACAAAAGAGTGTATTATTCAAGGCCATCAGTTGACAGTCGAGTCCGTGTCGCTGTGCTGAGTGATCTCACACCCGGCTCACTGCTGGTGGCTGTATTGGTGCTGCTGTACTGGTGCTGCTGGCTGCTTTGGGTGCAGCTTCGAACGATCGGACAACCACTGCTGGAAGGAAGAAGTAAAGAGGTACGTGTTCTTGTCGGCGCTAGTTCCCTAGTGCGCTACATTTAGCGCGATGGATATAGATCCCTCGCCTCCCGTGCCACCATCCCCGAACCCCCCTGACCCTGACCCTTCTGTTACCCCCTCCCCTGTTCATTCTCCAGTCCCCCCTCGCCCCAGGCTTTACCCGGACGGATCTCAACAGGGCAGCTATACTGTTTATTTTCGTCCAAAGGCAGGAGTGAATTCAAAGCGATTAAACATACTGCAAATTTCAAAAGACCTGACGAAGGGGTACAAGGCCGTGACCGAAATTTCCAAGGTCCGACCTAACAAGCTCCGTGTCGTGGTCAGTGATCTGGCACAGGCCAATGCTATCGCTTGCTCTGAGCTCTTCACACGCGAGTATCGCGTCTACATACCCGCACGAGACGTGGAGATCGACGGTGTCATAACCGATTCGAGTCTGTCTGTCGAGTGTATCCTAAAAAGCGCAACCAGTTGCTTCAAAAATACCGAAACACAGGCGAAGATTTTGGATTGTAAGCAATTGCGGTCCATGTCTCTCGTCTGCGGTAAAAAAGTTTACACTCCGTCAGACTCGTTTCGCGTTACGTTTGCCGGATCTGCACTCCCTAGCCACGTCTCGATCGACCGGGTTCGTCTGCCTGTGCGATTGTATGTACCCCGTGTTATGAATTGCACCAATTGCAAGCAGTTAGGCCACACAGCCGCCTACTGCTGGAATAAGGCACGATGTAGCAAGTGTGGGGAGACTCATGCGGAAGATTCTTGCAGTGTTAATGCTGAAAAATGTATTCACTGTGGGAAAAACCAGCATGAGCTCTCCACATGCCCGGTGTACATGCAGCGCAGAGATAAAATCAAGCGGTCACTTAAGGAGCGTTCAAAGCGTTCTTACGCTGAGATGCTGAAGAAGACCGTGACCACTTCTACCATAACATCGAACCTCTTTGATCTGTTGCCCTCCGATGAAACCGATTCTGACGATTCATCAGCGGGAACATCTTATGCCAATCCTGGGGAGTCTAGGAAGAGGAAAAATGTTTCTTCTCCTAAACTTCCCCGTAAAGG
Organism: Wyeomyia smithii; assembly: GCF_029784165.1. Classification (NCBI taxonomy): domain Eukaryota; kingdom Metazoa; phylum Arthropoda; class Insecta; order Diptera; family Culicidae; genus Wyeomyia; species Wyeomyia smithii. The sequence goes on from NC_073696.1 coordinate 155,859,890, forward strand.
TCCTAAGATTTCCCAAAGTGTAATGAAAAGTACGAACAAACCAAATAGTGCTGCGGAAAAACCGAAGCAAACTCCTCCTGGGCTTGCAAATTTAAAGTCTCAGAAGGAGTTCCCAGCACTGCCAGGAACATCTAAAACCCCAGTTGTTCCTTTTGCACATCCAGTTGATGAAACAAACTCTGGATTAGTGAAATTTTCTGACATTGTGGACTGGATTTTTGAAAATTTCAATATACCCGATCCAATTAAAATTTTTCTTACAGCATTCCTCCCAACAGTTAGATCATTTTTGAAGCAGTTGACTGCCCAATGGCCCCTCCTTGCAGCGATTGTATCCTTCGATGCCTAATTCAACTGCGTATATGAAGGATTCTATCTCTGTCTTACAGTGGAATTGTAGAAGTATTTTACCAAAAATTGATTCGTTTAAAGTTTTGATAAATAAAAACAAATGCGATGCATTTTCCCTTTGTGAAACTTGGCTTACTTCAAATATTGATCTCAACTTCCATGATTTTAATATTATTCGCCTTGATCGAGACACCCCATATGGAGGAGTACTTTTAGGGATTAAAAAGTGCTATTCTTTCTATCGTATTAACCTCCCCTCGATTCCAGGCATCGAAGTTGTCGCATGTCAAATGACAATACAAGGTAAAGAGCTTTGTATTGCCTCAATATATATTCCTCCCAGAGCACAGGTTGGGCAACGGCTGCTCTTTGATTTAATAGAACTTCTTCCCTCGCCACGTTTGATTTTGGGAGACTTCAACTCTCATGGCGTGGCTACAATGATAACCGCTCCTCTTTAATCTATAACCTTTGCGATGACTTCGACATGACTATTTTAAACAACGGTGAAATGACACGTATCCCGAAACCTCCAGCGCGCCCAAGCGCTTTGAATCTATCCTAATGTTCGACGTCGCTACGGTTGAATTGAACCACTTGAAGAATACAACCTCCTCGCGGGCTTAATCCTCGACGCCGCGTTGCAAGCCCAAACGAAGAAATATCCCGGCGTAACGATCAAAGAGCGGCCTCCAACTCCGTGGTGGGACCAAGAGAGCTCCGATGTCCACACGCAAAGATCCGACGCGTTTTTGGCCTTCCAGAAGAAAGGTATACCCGACGACTATTTACGTTATTCGGAGCTTGATACCAAGCTTAAAAGTTTGGCTAAAGCAAAGAAACTCGGATATTGGCGTCGGTTCGTGAACGAGACGTCGAGGGAGACATCGATGAGCACTCTTTGGAACACAGCCCGAAGAATGCGGAATCGCGTAACGGTCAACGAAAGCGAGGAGTCTTCAAGTCGGTGGATATTTGATTTTGCCAGGAAAGTATGTCCGGACTCTGTTCCTGAGCAAAACATTGTTCGCGATGCGTCTCCGGGCCACGACGCGATAGAATCACCTTTTACGATGGCAGAATTTTCAGTTGCCCTCCTGTCCTGTAACAATAACGCGCCTGGGTTAGATAGAATCAAATTCAACTTGTTGAAGAATCTACCCGGCAATGCCAAGAGGCGCTTGTTGAACTTGTTCAATAAGTTCCTGGAGCAAAACATTGTACCGCAGGATTGGAGGCAAGTGAAGGTGATCGCCATCCAAAAACCAGGGAAACCAGCTTCTGATCACAACTCTTATAGGCCGATTGCAATGCTATCCTGTATCCGGAAATTGATGGAAAAAATGATACTCCGTCGTTTAGACCATTGGGTCGAATCAAATGGTCTACTATCAGATACTCAATTTGGCTTCCGCCGTGCCAAAGGGACGAATGATTGTCTTGCGTTGCTTTCAACAGATATTCAGCTGGCGTATGCTCGCAAAGAACAAATGGCGTCTGCGTTCTTGGACATTAAGGGGGCTTTTGATTCCGTTTCTATTGACATTCTTTCGGGTAAACTTCACCGACAAGGATTTTCTCCAATTTTGAACAATTTTTTGCACAATTTGTTGTCCGAAAAGCACATGCATTTTACGCACGGCGATTTGGCAACTTTTCGCATTAGCTACATGGGTCTTCCCCAGGGCTCATGTTTAAGCCCCCTTCTTTACAACTTTTATGTAAATGACATCGACGAATGTCTGGCAAATTCATGCACGATAAGACAACTTGCAGACGACAGTGTAATCTCTGTTACAGGAGCCAAAGCTGCCGATTTGCAAGGACCATTGCAAGATACCTTGGACAATTTGTCTGCTTGGGCTTTACAGCTAGGTATCGAATTCTCTCCGGAGAAGACTGAGATAGTAGTTTTTTCTAGGAAGCATGAACCTGCTCAGCTTCAAACACAATTAATGGGTAAAACGATTTCTCAGGTTTTGGTACACAAATATCTTGGTGTCTGGTTCGACTCTAAAAGCACCTGGGGTTGTAACGTGAGGTATCTGATGAAAAAATGTCAACAAAGAGTTAATTTTCTTCGTACAATAACCGGACAATGGTGGGGAGCCCACCCAGGAGACCTTATAAGGCTTTACCAAACAACGATATTGTCTGTCATTGAGTACGGGTGTTTCTGCTTCCGCTCCGCAGCAAACACACATTTGATCAAACTGGAGCGAATACAATATCGTTGTTCGCGTATCGCCTTGGGTTGCATGCAATCGACCCATACGATGAGTTTGGAGATCTTAGCTGGAGTACTACCATTGAAAACCCGCTTCTGGAGCCTGTCTTCTCGTATTCTAATCAAATGTGAGGTCTTGAACCGTCCCGTGATTGAAAATTTTGAAAGGTTAATCGAACTTAATTCTCAAACCCGTTTTATGACATTGTATTTCAATCACATGTCCCAAAATATTAACCCTTCTTCGAATATTCCAAATCGTGTCGACTTATCAAATACTTCTGATTCTACTGTGTTTTTCGATACATCCATGATAGAAGAAACTCGTGGAATCCCCGATCATTTACACGTGCAGCAGATTCCTAAAATTTTTTCCAATAAATATCGAAACATCAACTGCGACAATATGTACTACACTGACGGATCACTTCTTGATGGGTCCACTGGCTTCGGTATCTTCAATAACAATTTAACCGTCTCCCATAAGCTCGATAATCCTGCTTCTGTTTACGTCGCAGAATTAGCTGCAATTCAGTACACCCTAGGGATTATCGAAAAAATGCCCACGGACCATTATTTCATCTTTACGGACAGTCTCAGTTCCATTGAGGCTCTCCGATCGATGAAAGATGTCAAGCACTCTCCGTATTTCCTGGGGAAAATACGGGAACATCTGTGTGCTTTATCCGAAAAATCGTTTCAGATTACCTTAGCGTGGGTCCCTTCTCACTGCTCGATACCGGGTAATGAGAAAGCGGACTCTTTGGCTAAGGTGGGCGCAACAAACGGTGATATTTATGTAAGACCAATTGCCTTTAATGAATTTTTCGCATTTGTACGTCAGAATACGATCATCAGTTGGCAAAATTCTTGGACCAAGGGGGAACTGGGAAGGTGGTTACATTCCATAATCCCCAAGGTATCGACGAGCCCGTGGTTCAAGGGGTTGGATGTAGGTCGGGATTTCATTTGCGTGATGTCCCGGCTTATGTCCAATCACTATAGATTTGACGCGCATCTCCGTCGTGTTGGGCTCGGGGAGAGTGGTATCTGTGCCTGTGGTGAAGGTTATCACGACATAGAGCACGTTGTTTGGTCATGCCCTGTACACCGTGACGCCAGGTCTAGATTAATAGCTTCCCTGCAGGCCGAAGGTAGGCAGCCGGCTGTTCCTGTTTGTGATGTCTTGGCGAGCCGTGACCTATCCTACATGTCCCTTATATACGTTTTCCTGAAATCCATCCACGCCCCAGTTTAGTCCTATCCCCTTCCGCCTACATCCATCCAAACGACAAGAACACGTTAAGACCCCGGATCCGGAAACAGCAATCAGACCCGCACGATACTCTCAAGGCCCGATGGAAACAACCCAATATGCCAGTCCGTAATATCTTGGCCCAGCAGCGGAACAAATTTAATACGCTGCCTACCTATGGCAATGACAACCATCAAACAGCGAACCTGTGCTTTTAATGCAAAATATTCTAGCTTTAAGTTAGATTTAGTTTCAGCTCGTAGTCGGCAGCGAGGATAAAAAATTTGCTTTTAGTTATTAAGATACTTTAGAAAGTAAGCTACCAGATATAATTGGCGCCGTTAAACATTGAATTGTACTTGTGCCGTGTCAAATAAACTATAGATGAAGAAAAAAAAACCACATTTAAATTATGTTGAGGCCACATATATCGATCAAAGCAGGTATAGTTTTGAATAGTCTTTGAATTTCTTTTCTTTCCATAACTTTTGAGCCACATATCAAATTGTTATCAAGTTTGTTATTTGTAAGTTTGAGAGATGAATCGTTCGTATGACACTAGCTATGTTCAAATAAGTTATGTAATCTTTGAGATAATAGACTTTCGTTGATTTATTAACAATTTAATACATAACGGTTGCTTAAGTTCGATTATAATGAAACGGAATGGGAACGTATAGGGCAGTCAAACGTTGAAACCACGTGTTTAATCATAATTCATCAGTTAACCCTTAACTAGGTTGTGTGGTTTCTGAGATAATATACTTTCGTGATTTTCACATTTCGGTATGTTACAGACGAAGTTGCAGTTCGATTACAGTAAATTCAATAGGGTGTTATGAGGCAGCTAGACATTTCATTTGACACTAATTTTGTGGAAATCAGGTTAGCCATCTCTGAGAAAAGTGAGTGAGTCCAAGCAGTCTTCGGAATATGTTCCTTTTCATAGCTGGATTTCACATCTTCAAATATAACAGGTAAAGTAATAGTCCGATTGCAAAACTAATCAATAGGGTCTTATGGGGCAATTAGACTTTCCATTTGACACTGATTTTGTGAAAATCGGTCCAGCCATCTCTGAGAAACATGAGTGAGATTAAACAGTCACAACACGTTTCTTTTCATAACTTTTGAACCACAAGTTCAATATTTATAAAATTCAAAAGTTAGGAGTATTACAGGTAGCCCGTTCATTTGAAACCAATCTTGTTCAAATCGGTTGTGTAGTTTTTGAGATAATGATGTTTCATGATTTTTACATTTTGATACATAACCTTCAAACTATAAATCCGATTACAATAAAATTGAATAGGGTCTTATGGGACCACAAGACCTTTCATTTGCAATCAATTTCATGAAAATCGGTCCAGCCATCTCTTAGTAAAGTGAGTGAGAATAAAAATCTGCACATACATACCCTATTGAATTTTACTGTAATCGAACTGCAACTTCGTCTGTGATGTACCGAAATGTTAAAATCACGAAACTTCATTATCTTATAAACTACACAACCGATTTGATCATTATTATTATCAGATGAGCGGGCTAGTTAAGGGTTAACTTATGAATTATGATTGAACACGTGCTTTAAAAGTTTGGCTGCCCTATACGTTCCCATTTCATTAAGTTCGATTATAATCGAACTTAAGCTACCGTTATGTATTAAATTGTTAATAAAACAATGAAAGTCTATTATCTCAAAGATTACATGACTTAATTGAATATAATTAGTTTCATACGAACGAGTCATAACAATTTGATATGTGGCTCAAAAGTTATGGATAGATCGATATATGTGGCCTCAACATAATTTAAATGTGGTATCGTACTTTTTGAACGCTCCGAATTCGTTGCGATGTGTTTAAAGTCTGCAAATGCACGACGAACCGGCCATAGGATATGATCAAAGTCAAATAACAAATCGTTTAAAACGATTGGTTTTATCGAAATGACAACATCCTCGACTTTTGGCTTCTGTACATCGCCTTAATTCTGATTATATCATATTGGATGGTATTCGGTCATTTTCAGCAGACTTTTTGGCATCAATCTGACACCGGAAATACCCACATTGGGAGGTATTTAGGTTGGCATTCATCAGCTCTGCAGGTGTTGCTCTATATGCATAGCCTTTAGCCTGATACTCTTCAATTTGGCGGTGTAGGTTCTCTTCCAGCTCTGGATTACGATTTATCCTTTTTTCGAAGCACTCCAGTCGACGAACTGCCATCGGATAACTGTTCGGTAGGCAACATCGTCGTATTTTTACAACAGACCTGTTTCGAAACGATCTCCGATACGCTTCGTTGTATTATCTAAGATCTGTTGAGCTCGGTGTTCTTCTGCTGAGAGAAGTGATGCATGCTCTACACTTGCTTCCTCGACGGAGAAAAACTGTTTCATAGCCTCATGTAGTTGCTGGTTTGTCGTACACTCGCACATGTGGAAACTATACGCTTTGCAGGAATCGTCGCGTTATCGTCCGTAGACGCACCAACCTAGTCTGGTTTTCACTGCTACCGGGCCCACAGATTCTCCTTCTTTCACTTTCAACGGGACTGCTAAATGCAGGTTGTCTATTCCAATTAGCAACTTGTGTATTGCGTTCTCGTATCCGGGTACAGGTAGTTTCTTTAAGTATTTGAATCGTCTGGCTGCAGTTTCTGGATCGAAGCTCTGCCTAGGTAGATTGAGGCACTTGATTGTACGAGCTTCCGTAACTTTATAACGACGACTCCTCCCTATGCCCGAAATTTCGAAAGATACCTTTTGTGAAGCTTCTTCTCTTCTGGATGTGTTTCCCGTCTAATGCAAACAGAGAGGTTGTGATGTACCTTTCAATTCCAGTTGCGCCGCAAGATTTCCTTCAACTAGTGTAAGCGATGACCATTCGTCTAATAATGCATAGACATCAATTGCGCCGGATTTACCGTAGCATGTAACAGGAATAATCCTAAACAGGAAACTTGAGTTGAGATAACGATAAGTGTGGTTCTCTGCGTTTGCTACCTGTGACGCGTTCGGGGGTCCTCTGATACTGTGAAGGAGTGGGTGATGACGATACTGGCAACCGTCGATACCGCACCGGTTGCTGCTGCGACAAGAAAGCTTGCCGTGACCAAAAAGACAATTTTGGCAAAGTCCTAACGACCGTATCTTCCGCCAACGCTCATCGACTGCAAGGCCTTTAAATGCAACACACTCACGCAAACGATGGTCAGGTTTATCGCAGAACAGACAGCGGAAAAGTTTCGCTTCTTTTGAAGAACTCTCGTTACCTGCTGGAGTATGCGAATTCACATAAGCCTTCGCCTTCGGTTTATCCTTAGTAACCGTTCTCCTCTCCTTCGGCTCACTTGACACAACACTCGAAGCATCGCGCACCACGCCGGCCATGTTTTCGCAAAATACTGCTAGGTCGACATTGGCAAAACCTCGTTTAAACCCGGCCCACATTGGCTTCTGATTTTCGGGTAGCTTCCCAACCAGCTCCTGTAAGAGTGTGGGATTGGAAAGATGAGCCTACTCGTTGGCTGTCACCATGTGATCACACAAGCCCTGCACCGCAATACCATACTCGATTAGACCTTCGAGTTTTTCTGACCGTAAGTTCGGCATCACTCGCACCTCTCGTAGCATGTTGTTTATGAGTAGCTCCGGTCGACCATACCGCATACGAAGCGTTTCTATGATTTGCGGCACCGATTGTGGTAACACTAGCCGACCGCGAACGGTCTCCAAAGCTTGCCCTTTTAGGCAACGCTGAAGCCGTAGCATGTTTTTACCATCAGTAGATCCACATATGGCCGTCGTATAATCATAGTTATAAATGAATATTGGCCATTCCGACTGGTTTCCAGAAAAAATCGAAAGATCCCGTCCAAGAGACTGACGGGCTGACACTTGCTGCGACGTTGGACCACGATTGTCTGGTGAGTCCCACTCTTGTCGCTGATTCGGAAACGAATTCCCGGAAGCTATCTGCTGCTGGTGCGGAATCGAAAAACTGGAAGATATTTGTTGCTGATTCGAAGCCAAATCACCTGAAGAAATTTGCTGAACATTCGATTGAATCGGAAGTTGTATCGGAATTTGAGGCGAAACGTTCCCACGAACAGATGGGTTCAAATTATTTTGCGTATCGGATGGGGGATGGGATCGAGACAAAAGATTTATATTACCTTTACCTTTAGCCCGATTAGAGCGCGCATTATCTCAGGGTTATTTTTAAATTTATTTATTTTATTTATGGTCGTGGGGGGGATTGTACGCGATAATTGATCGCAATAATTATTCAAAATAGTATTGGCATGACGCTTACCTATTTCGGCATCTGGGTGGTTTTTCGCAATGGCACCGTTTGGCTTTACCTGCGAGTTCGCTACCTGCATGCTTGCTATCCCCGTTCTTCATTGCTCTAGCTGCACTTGCAGCTGGTTGATGATTTCCTGCGATGCTATTTGCTTCTGCTGGCACGTTTCAAAGGGTCAGCTGCATTGCCAATCATCGGTGTACTTGACGATCGCGTCAGTAGATTCTGCTGGATCCGAGAGACTGGTGATGGCTTAGATTGATTGCCTACTGCGCCTTCTTCTGATCCCAGCCATTCATTAACACGTTCTATGGCATCCCGCCGACTCAAACGACTCCTTTGAATTCTGCTTTCATCTGCCAGAGTCGCAATCAGCAGCTGCTGCTGTTCGTCGATGAATTTTCGCTGCAGCTCCAGTTCCATTCGCTGTTTTTCCAGTTCCATTCACTGTTTTTCCATTTCCTGCTTTTCCTTCAACCGATTCATTGATTCCTCCAGCTGGGAACCACGTTCGGATACCGTACTTCTGGAGGTTATGCTGGGAGCAGCAGTACAATGTGCGCACGTCCACGCACGTTCACTGATGGAATCGTTAACTCCCGCACAGGAATAATGCCACCAGGCATCGCAAGCGTCACACTGGACGAAACTGTCCGCAGTGTCCGGTCGATCACAAGCAACGTAGCTTTTTCCCTCAGCATTGAGGTTAGGTTTCGGCGGGGTGTGAATCATCGGCATGGTTGAAATTTTTGAGAATGTTCGTTCACGAAACTCGTTTTTGTAGCGGATTTGTTAGATGCAGCTCAACTGCAAATATTTATTCATGATTAGGTTTAGCTTTTACTTATAGTTTTCTGTACTATTTAAAAATTTCAAGTTTCTTCGCTATCTGCACGTGAACAAACTTTCTTTTCACCTTTCCTGGACTTCCCATACCTATCAACAATAATCTTTTTATTTGATTTCACCTTCTACTTACAGATTTGCTTTACTTACAGGTTATTACAGGAAGTTTGTAGGTTTGATTTATTCGCGTGTACAGGGAAATAAACGCGGTTCTATTGTATTCACTTTAACAAATCTTACCTAAATCTCTACTTCAACTTCTACTTCTACTTCCTTTAGTCTTTGACAGATCCATAAAGGTTGTTCTAGCTGGAGACTGGCAGATTAGTCGTCGGTATCAGTAGATCGCTAAAGTTGTCGGAGGACAGACTGGCAGTTAAGCTGTTGGGTTTGACAGCGTTGTACGAGCCGGTTCAGCGGCAACAAAGTGATTGCTATACCTTTCTAGGAGATAGGCAACTAGGAGAAAGGCAAAAAGGAATTAGCATTAGCGAAACATACGAGACAATATTTCCAGATATACTCAGACGAACCATGGTACGAGCAACATTTGAAGTTCCAATTGCCATAAAAACATTCCGATATTTCATGCATCCAACAAGAATAAACTGCATTCTTTGCCCAGAAGAGTGGTTGAACATTCTTCGAATAATAATGAATAATTTTTCACGCGCTAAGTCTTTCAAAATTATACTAACCAAATTAATTCTGCAGGACCTCACAACTATCGAAGAACAGGATAACGTTATCGAAGCCACACACGACAGAGTTCATCGTGGAATAGAGGAAAACTACGCAAAGATCGTAAGAAAGTTTTTGTTGGATGTAGGAATATCGGTCGAAACCACCCGATCTGGGAAAGTGTGAATGTTCTTCCGAAGCCTAACGGACAGCAAATAAAGGCACAGAGCAACGCGCGACGCTAATTCCCTTTTTCTGAAACACTTTATTAATTAACTTTAAACACGTTTATTAATTACTTAACGATATATTTAATATTAATCGACATATCACAATTTGCTGCCGTGGCTTAAAATAAGTGTGTTCTTGTTGCAAGGCTGGAGACGACTGATCATCGATGATGAAGTGGAAGACGATCTGTCCGATCGATTCTATTCGGGATCAATTTATCGATTCTTCTCGCTATTAAAAGTGGTGAATATAGCTGTGAGTGCTTTATTGGTAGCGCCTCGTTGCAAGGGTATGACCGCACTCCAACATTCCGACCCACCCTGAAATTACGCAATTTCAGTCGATTGCTACGGTTGATTGTGAGCCATTGGTGCATCTTCGGTAGGTTGTGGGAGCAAACAGATTTTGGTGACTGGTCTCCTCAAGTAGCCTGTAGCGGTGCGTAGGGTCACAACACGCACAATGTCGTCGTCCGACGGATGCACTTGGTGAATACGGACCATTTTCCATTTCATCGACGGTTGGTTTTCGTCAACAATGATGACAAGTCTGCCTGGTTCGAATTTGATTGCTGGTTTCCAATTTTTCACTTGAGTGCCGTTTCTGCTTTCGTGGCGAATAGACGTTGTTTTTCAGTCAGCTACGACTCGCACTTAACAATAAACCACACGAAATACTGTACGGTGCTTTTTTTTCGGTTCGTTTTGTGCTGTGGTGACAATAGCCTGCACATTAGAAGCAGTTCAACTTCCCCGCAGCGGCGGGTGCTGGATACCCCGCTACCAGCACCGAGAAGCAGCTGCTGACACCGATAGCAGCAGAAGCAAATCCCCCCTCCTCACCGCCGGGATCTGGATACCCCGCTAGCAGTACGGATCAGCTACTGGATAGTGATCATCCTCTGACATCCACAAGGTTGCGTGTAGGACACGGCAGCTGAAAAATAAAACCGACCTGGATATTCGGTGAAGTATTCTGTTTTTATTATTTTTATTCATTTATTCTTTGCCCATTTATACGAGTGACTTTTTTTAAATTTTAATTCATCTTACTTGGACAAATTGTTTTTTCATTTATTCACTTCAACTTGGTACCCCATTTATACACGGTTGTTTACCGTTAGTGTGCGGTAGAGCATATTGCTCCCGCAAACATGAACGATATGGACAACATGCAGGTGGAATTGTTCCTAGAAGTTGAAACGAATGGAGATGTGATTGAAATATCACCCCGCAGCTCCCCGCTTCCATCTCCACTGCCATCCCCTGCACCTAGTCCACCAAATCCGAACGTGTTAGCTAACGTTCGTATAAAAACTTACCCGGATGAATTAAAGGGCCCGTACGCTGTCTACTTCCGGCCCATAAAGAAACCATTGAATGTTTTGCGCATTGGCAAGGACCTGACAGAACGGTTTTCGGACGTAACCGAAATCACCAAGGTGAGGCCGAACAAACTGCGAGTTGTCGTGAATAGCTTGAAGCAAGCAAACGCAATTGCTTGCTGCGAGCTCTTCACGAGAGAGTATCGCGTGTACATCCCTGCCAAGGATGTAGAGATCGACGGTGTTGTGACCGAAGGGAATCTCACTGTCGATGACATTTTGCGTCATGGGGTTGGCTGTTTCAAGAACCCAATGATGCAAGATGTAAAGATATTGGATGTCAAGCAATTGCATTCAGTGTCCATCGATGAAGGAGAGAAGAAATTCTTTCCTTCGGATTCCTTTCGGGTAACATTTGCCGGATCTGCACTGCCGAACTACATCCTTTTGCATAAGGTTCGTCTTCCTGTACGCCTGTTTGTACCGCGGGTCATGCACTGCCATAACTGCAAGCAGTTAGGTCACACAGCCACCTACTACTGCAACAAGGCACGCTGCAGCAAGTGCGGAGGCAATCATGCTGAGACCACTTGCAGTGAGGATACTGAAAAGTGTCTTTACTGCGAGGGAACTCGGCATGACCTTCCGGCATGTCCCGCGTACAAACAGCGCGAGGAAAAAATAAAGCGTTCCCTTAAGGAACGATCAAAGCGCTCTTTTGCAGAAATGCTTAAGAGGGCTGAGCCACCCTCGACAGGAAACATCTTTTCCTTTTTGCCAACCGATGAGGGTACATCTGACGATCCCGTCGAAGGGTGCTCTTATGCCATGCCAGAAGGATCTAGGAAGAGGAGAATAGTAAACTCTCCTAATCTTTCTCGCAAAGGTCGTAAGATAACCCCTAGCGGAATGACCAATATACCTACGCAAAAAAGAAGCGGTGAAGAAAAACCGAAGCAAGTACCTCCCGGTCTTAATTTCAAATCTAACCAGGAGTACCCACCGCTTCCTGGGACACCAAAAACCCCTCGTGCACCCATTTCTCGATCAGAGGATAAAAAAGAAATAGGGTTTATAAATTTCTCTGATATTGTGGACTGGATATTCAAAACATTCAACATAACAGATCCCCTTAGAAACATTCTTCTTGCCCTTCTCCCTACAGTGAAAACATTTTTGAAACAACTAGCAGCAACTTGGCTCCTCATATCAGCTATCATATCTTTCGATGACTAAGACGGCGAAAGAGGTTAGGAGTTTTATCACTGTATTACAGTGGAATTACAGAAGTATCATCCCCAAACTCGAGTTATTTTCTCATTTAATAAACACTTATAATTGTGACGCTTTTGCGCTTTGTGAAACTTTCCTAAATTCAAATAATCAACCCAATTTCCACGATTTTAACATAATCCGTCGAGACCGAGACTCACATGGTGGAGGGGTACTTTTAGGGATCAGAAAGTGCTACTCCTTTTTTAGGATCAACCTCCCTCGGATCTCGAACATTGAAGTCGTTGCCATTCAAACAAATATGAATGGAAAAGACCTTTGCATTGCTTCGATATATATTCCTCCATCCGTGCGGATTGAACAGAGGCAACTTTCTGACATAGCAGAATTGCTTCCCACACCTTTTTTGATTTTGGGAGATTTTAACTCCCACTGTCTGCAATGGGGATCGCAATACGACGACGCCCGATCTTCTTTAATTTGTAACTTGATCGACGACTTCAATATGACACTTTTGAATACTGGAGAAGCGACACGTGTACCTAATCCTCCAGCACGTGAAAGCGTGATAGACCTATCCCTCTGCTCGACATCACTAGCGTTAGATTGCCAGTGGAAAGTAATCAATGATCCCCACGGTAGTGATCATCTTCCAATCGTTATTTCAATTGCTAATGGTTCAACTCCCGCGAATCCAATCAATATGTCATACGACCTCACACGTAACATTGATTGGAAGCGTTATGAGACTTTCATAGCGGAAAATCTCGAGTCTCACGATGAACTTCCTCTCTAATGAAGAATACGCGTTGCTTTCTGGCTTGATCATCGACGCCGCGACTCAAGCTAAGACGAAACCAATACCCGGGATAACAATTAGACGGCGTCCTCCTACCAAGTGGTGGGACAAAGAGTGCTCTGAACTGTACGCGCGAAGGTCCTCGGCATATAAGGACTACCGAAAGTATGGCTCGGTTAAGCTGCTTCGAAGGTACGAGATACTGGACAGGCAGATGAAGAGCTTAATGAAAGCGAAAAAAAGCGGATACTGGCGGCGGTTCGTAAACGCGTTATCGAGGGAAACAGCGATGAGCACTCTTTGGGATACCGCCAGGCGAATGCGGAATCGTAACGTTTCGAATGAGAGCGAGGAGTATTCAGATCGCTGGATACTCGATTTTGCCCAAAAGGTCTGCCCGGACTCTGTTCCGGTACAGAAGATTTTTCGCGACGCGTTTTCAGTAACTACGAAAGAGCCCCCATTTTCGATGTTGGAATTTTCGATGGCTCTCCTTTCGTGCAACAATAAAGCTCCAGGGTTGGATAGAATGAAATTCAACTTGTTGAAGAATCTACCCGATTCTGCAAAAAGACGCTTGTTGAACTTGTTCAACAAGTTTCTTGAGCTAAACATTGTTCCGCACGACTGGAGGGAGATAAAAGTCATTGCTATTCAAAAACCCGGAAAACCAGCCTCTGATCACAATTCTTATAGGCCGATTGCTATGCTCTCTTGCCTCCGGAAATTAATGGATAAAATGATCCTCTTACGGTTAGACAAATGGGTCGAAACAAACGGTTTACTTTCAGATACTCAATTTGGCTTTCGCCGGGGCAAAGGGACGAATGATTGCCTAGCGTTGCTTTCTATTAAAATTCAACTCGCCTTTGCTCGAAAAGAGCAAATGGCTTCTGCATTCTTGGACATTAAGGGGGCTTTTGACTCTGTCTCTGTAGAAGTTTTAAGCGCGAAACTTCATTCGCAGGGACTTTCACCAAATTTAAATAATTTTTTGCTCAATTTGTTGTCAGAAAAGCATATGTATTTCTCACATGGTGATTCGACAACTTCCCGAATTAGTTACAACTTCCCCAGGGCTCATGTTTAAGCCCTCTCTTATATAATTTTTACGTTGATGACATCGATGAATGTATTGCCAATTCATGCACGCTACGGCAACTTGCGGACGATAGCGTTGTATCCATTACTGGTAGCGAGGCTAGCGATCTGCAAGGACCATTGCAAGATACCTTAGACAATTTGTCTGAATGGGCTCTTAAGCTGGGTATCGAATTTTCTCCGGAGAAAACTGAGCTGGTCGTTTTTTCGAGGAAGCATAACCCAGCTCAGATGCAGCTCCTACTAACGGGTAAAACGATCACTCAGGTTTTAGTCGCTAAATATCTCGGGGTCTGGTTCGACTCTAAATGCACCTGGGCTTGTCATATTAGGTATCTGACACAAAAATGCCAACAGAGGATTAATTTTCTACCGGAACCTGGTGGGGTGCCCACCCAGGAGACCTTCTAAGGTTATACCAAACAACGATACTGTCAGTTCTTGAATACGGTTGTTTCTGCTTTCGCTCCGCTGCGAAAACACACACTATAAAACTAGAAAGAATACAATATCGTTGTTTGCGTATTGCCTTGGGCTGCATGCAGTCGACTCATACGATGAGTCTTGAAGTGCTAGCGGGTATTCTTCCGTTGAAACATCGCTTTTGGAATCTCTCTTACCGGTTACTCATTCGATGCACGATCATGAATCCATTAGTAATTGAAAATTTCGAGAGGTTGGTCGACCTTCAATCTCAATCCAGATTTATGACTTAATATTTTGACTATATGGCTCAAAATATTAATCCTTCTTCATACGATTCCTCTAATGTCGCACCTTTAAATACTTCAAATAATGCTATATTCTTCGACACCACCATGAAAGAAGACATTATTGGTATCCCGGATCAATTACGACCGCAAGAGAACCCTAAGATTTTTTCCAATAAGTTCAAACATGTTAGTTGTGATAAAAGGTTTTCACTGACGGATCTAATCTAGATGAGTCCACTGGCTTCGGTGTTTTCCACGAAAATTTTACCGCCTCCTACAAACTCGATGCTCCTGCTTCCGTGTACACCGCAGAACTTGCTGCTATTCAGTACTCCCTTGGGATCATCGAAACCCTACCCATAGACCACTACTTCATCTTCACAGATAGTCTCAGTGCCATAGAGGCTCTGCGATCGATGAAGACTGTGAAGCACACCCCGTATTTCCTGGGGAAAATACGACGGTTCTTAAGTGCTTTAACAGATAAAAATTACCGGGTTACCTTAGCATGGGTCCCTTCTCATTGTTCCATTCCGGGCAATGAGAAGGCTGACTCTTTAGCTAAGGTGGGTGCTATTGATGGCGATATTTATGAAAGACCAATTGCTTACGATGAATTTTACAGCATTTTGCGTCAGAGAACACTCAATAGCTGGCAATCATTATGGAACTCAGATGAACTGGGACGGTGGCTACATTTCATTTTTCCTAAGGTATCGACGAAAGCATGGTTCAAGGGGTTGGATGTAGGTCGCGACTTCATTCGCGTGATGTCCAGACTTATGTCCAATCACTACACGTTAAACACGCATCTCTTTCGTATAGGGCTTGTAGACAGTAATCACTGTGTTTGTGGTGATGGCTACCACGACATTGAGCATGTTGTTTGGTCGTGTTCCGAATTCTGTGATGTTAGGTCCAAGCTAACAGATTCCCTTCGGGCCCGAGGGAGACAGCTTAACGTTCCCGTTAGGGACATTCTGGCAAGCGGAGATTTCCAGTATATGTCAGAGCTTTACAGCTTTCTGAAAAACGCCGACATCAAAATTTAAACTCTTTTATCTAATTGTTAGATTTATCATCCCACTACACGAAAATTTATGGCCATACCTCATACTGAAGACACAAAAACGACAACCTGATTCGACTTTAGCGGTACCCGTAGAGGAAAAATTTCCAGATTCAAACAAACGGAATACGCAGTGCAATAATAATAAAAGAAATAATAGTTTACTAGCTAGCAATACTAGTAGCAATAATATTAAAAGAAAAAATAGTTACTAGCAATAAGATATCAGTCGATAACAATAATTAAGTTATAAACAAACTCAACTCCCAACCCAAATATCCCTCACCAGAAAAATTGTATACATACTAACCCCAGTAAATCGGGCGTAACGATCACTCTTACTAACAAAGTTTGTTCTTTTTTTAAAGCAAAATTGATTGTAAACACTGCTTCGTTAAGCTACCGCAGATGAGCTAGAAAATAAACAACTTTAAAACTAAAAAAAACTCCAATTTTTCACTCGTGCTTGAAGCTGCGCCAGGTATTCGCCATCGTCGCCAGAAGTGCTGAAGTTGCTGCTGAATACGCTGCCAGTGTGTGAGCCGATTTGTCGAGATGTTGTAGTAATCGTCATCAGGAAGAGCCTGAAGCGATGACCCGACGAGGAAGTGAGCTGGCGTGAGCGGCTGGAGATCTGTGGGGTCGTCCGAAAGCTGTGTAAGGGGCCTAGAATTGAGACAACCTTCTACCTGTACGAGGAGAGTTGTAAAATCTTCGTAAGAGACGGGGGAGTTGCCTAAAACTCTTAGCAAATGTTTTTTGGCAGATCGCACAGCGGCTTCCCAAAGGCCGCCAAAGTGGGGGGCGGCAGGGGGGTTGAAGTGCCAGTTCATACCTTCGGTACTGCACTCTTTCTGAATTTTCTCATGGTGTGCGCTGTTTTTTAGGGATCGTATTAGTTCAGTCAATGTGTTTCCGCCCCGACAAAATTTGTGCCATTGTCGGAGTAAATATCGTGGCATTTTCCTTTGCGAGCGGTAAAACGACGAAGTGCCTGAATAAATTTAGCTGTTGACAGATCGGATACAAGCTCTAAATGAACTGCTTTTGTGCAGAAGTAGACAAAAACTGCTACATAGGCTTTCGTAGTCCCTCTCCGATATCCTTGGCGTATGTACACTGGACCAAAGTAATCTACTCCAGTTGTCGTGAATAGGCGAGCGGCTTTAATTCTCGATGCCGGCAGTTGGGCCATGAATTGTTGTTGAAGCCTCGGTTTCATGCGGTAGCATGTAAGACAGCGATGGGACATAAATTACGTCCACCTAACGGCCAAAATCGAAGTCGTATGGAGCTTAGAAGAAACTGTGGAGTGGCATGCAACAACCTTTTATGATAACTTTCAGCAAGCAGTCTAGAAAATTTATGATTGCCATCAATGATCATTGGATGTTTAGTTTCATCTGAGAGATCTGACTTGTCTAGCCTTCCCCCTACACGAATAATACCATCCGGTGTTAACATCGGGTTGAACCAACGAAGACGCGAGCCACGGTGAACAGGTTCGTTTTTGGAAAGACACCTCATTTCCTTGGGAAACATCTCTTGCTGTACCAGTCGAACGATACTACTTTCAGTATTCCATAGTTCAGAAGTTGTTAAAGCTATAGAGCGAAGCCTCTCCGATTCTGGTACGCGTAAATTGCGTGCGAATCTTTTGCTGTATGCAGTGACTCGGATAAGGGTATTATACTCAGCAAACAAAGAGAAAAACCAGCCGTTAAAGGGTTCTACTGTAGCTATCATCGTAACATGGGTCCTCCTACGTTCTATTTCTGTATCTTCTAAATGAGGTATAGAGTCTTGCAATCCTGGCCAATCGTCTGATTATCCGCTAACCATGTTGGTCCATGCCACCATCTGAACTCTGTAATAATTTGTTCTGGATCCAAACCCCTGGATAACTGATCGGATGGATTTTGTATTCCTGGTACGTGGTTCCAATGGCAGTTTTGGGTGTTATGCTGAATAAAGGAAACTCTATGTGCAACGAATGTCGTCCATGTGTGTGTGTGAATGTTCTTCCGAAGCCTAACGGACAGCAAATAAAGGCACTGAGCAACGCGCGACGCTAATTCCCTTTTTCTGAAACACTTCATTAATTAACTTTAAACACGTTTATTAATTACTTAACGATATATTTAATATTAATCGTCATATCACAATTTGCTGCCGTGGCTTAAAATAAGTGTGTTCTTGTTGCAAGGCTGTTGACGACTGATCATCGATGATGAAGTGGAAGACGATCTGTCCGATCGATTCTGTTCGGGATCAATTTATCGATTCTACTCGCTATTAAAAGTGGTGAATATAGCTATGAGTGCTTCATTGGTAGCGCCTCGTTGCAAGGGTATGACCGTACTCCCACAGTTCTATTTCTCCCAAATTTATCACCCTTTGTCCCACATGTCTCGAAAGCAAATACGAAACAAACCCATATAAAATCACATTTTTAAAAACCCCAATTCCACAAAATTATCATATATATATATATATATATATATATATATATATATATATATATATATATATATATATATATATATATATATATATATATATATATATATATATATATATATATATATACATATATATATATATATATATATATATATATATATATATATATATATATATATATATATATATATATATATATATATATATATATATATATATATATATATATATATATATATATATATATATATATATATATACATATATATATATATATATATATATATATATATATATATATATACATATATATATATATATATATATATATATATATATATATATATATATATATATATATATATATATAAATTATAAAAATCACTATAATTTAACAGTTTGTGTTCAATAGACCATTTTACGAGACGTTTTAGAATTCAATTCATGACTGAAATTTTGACATAAAACGACACCGCTGACATAACGCGCGTAAAAACAACAACTTCACAGTCAGCAGGATGCGTGACACCTGTCAGTGCGTAAAATGGTCTACATCAAAAGTCGAAATTATTCGTGTAATTGACGGAAAGGGTTACAATATGGAGTTGCTACAGTGACACAGATAACATAAACAAAAACTACCCACTTAAACAATCATCTGGATCTTCATCTTCTCCGTTTGCACAATCCTGTTGGCCGTCGCACTTTTGAACTTCGCAAATGAACACATTGGTTTGGCCACATCGAAACTTATCGTCTCCTCGACATTTGTCTTCTGCTTTAATTATATTGAAGATTGAGCTATCAATTGCATAATCGGTTACTGTTTTCACAGGTTTCATGCGTTCACCAGTCCCATCGGTATTCTTTGTTGCATTTTCTATATTGTAAGTAGGCCTCGCATTGTTATTGAGAATAGATTCAGTAACTTGCGGCTTCTTAGAGAATGACTCTATCAGCTTTTCTGGACCGGGATCAGGATTGTCTGAACAAAATATAATTGTAATAAGTATCATTAGGTAACACGAACACGATTGAAGCAATTAATGTTGCGTGCAATACCGTTGTTATGTAAAACAAATTTCAAGTAGAATTAGTCAAAAACAATCACACGGTGTTCCAAAACTGCGAGTACACTCGTCTTGCAGTAGACATGAATTCTTTTGATTTGTTGATCATCAGTTTATTAGTCACACAGTCAACACAAACATTGCGGTTATAATTGCGTTTGCAAACCCCTCTTTTACAGAAGCAGAAAATAATTCCATGTGTATTGTTTTTACTCTTCGATCCATCGGTATAACAAAGGTAACACCTGGCCTTTCCATGTAAGTTAGGTGGAGCACTCTTATAATTCTTTAAAGGGATGGCGTAGGAATTTTCACGTGAAGTTGCCGAAGGGCTTTCACACCTGCCCAATGATTCATTTGATGTATCTTCAACCAAAACCGAGAGCAAACTTACTGCTGACTCACTTCTCGGTATTCTTTGTCGCTCTGCCATGTATGGTTTGGCGAGCGAGAGTCCAAGCTCAATCAAAAATGCTCGCCGCATGTTTTTTTATCTGTGTATTATATAATATATGTAGTTTGCTGGGGCACAGACATTTATTTTTTGCACTAAACGCATAATATCATTTGATTACTCCCGAGATACTGGGGCTTATTACGGATGTCACCTCGCGGTGAGAACGAAGTGAAAAAATCTCACGGTGAAAAAAGACGCGTGCAAATCAAATGGGTATCACTTTCACCGTGCCTATTACGGTTGTCATTTCACCGTGAAGTGACTCCCGTAATAAGCCCCATTAAACGCAGACTGCAATTTACTAGGCGTTTCCACAAGAAAACATCAAGTTTCGTTTTCCAACATATCGTTTAAAATTATCATTCGATTTTAAATATATATTTTGAATAAAAATCTGGCCTACAAATCCCAACAGACGTCACGAGCACCAAAAGTGCTCAAATCTGTCAAATTGTTGAAAAAAAAAACGGTTAGTTTATCTGGTCCCATATAAACTGATTACATTATGTTACGTAGCTTCTGAACGAACCATCGGATCAAAACGATATTTTCCATAAACCAACTAGACTCTAAGCTCTTTCAAACGCGACTAAGAACAATCGAATCGGTTCAGCCGATGCTGAGAAAACCGAGATATATTGGTCGTAAGAATAAAAATAATTGTGTGTTTATTTTTACTTTCGCAAACATACACACCCTATCCGATTCTCGAAATAGGATTGTTTGGTACTTATAGCTTCAGATATGTGAGCACTAATTGAAAAAAATATCTTTGAGGCAAAATTAAGTTGTTTCTTGTCCAAAATAATATGAACAGTTATATGGGGGAAACCACACACCAGGGTAAACAACGTAAGTTTTTGAATATCTCATCAACCAAAAATATTTTTCATTCTGTGCCGAACACGCATCAGTATCGGACGTGTGATCGGTGATCGCTCCGATAGAATATAAAACAAAAGACGTGTGAACAAGTGTTGGCATTGTTTGCCTGGTCGAGTGAAATAAATCCGGGTTCAAGGTCGCGCCTTTGTGCAACTGTTTCGCACCGTGACTACCAGCTGGTGCGTAAGCCGATTTGGCTGCTGGCTGAATTGTGCTACAGCAGTGGACGAGACACAAAAGAGGAAAAAGAAGAAGCCATCAGTTGACAGTGAGTTGTATCGCTGTGTGGAGTGATCTCACACCAGGCTCGCTGCTGGTGGCTGTTTGGTGCTGCTGCTTTGGTGCTGCTGGCTGTAACGGCTGCAACTTCGAACGATCGGACAACCAACCTTACTGGAAGGGAGAAGTAAAAAGATACGTGCTCTTGTCGGCGCTAGTGCGCTAGACTTAGCGGGATGGATATAGATCCCTCGCCTCCCGCGCCACCATCCCCGAACCCCTCTGACCCTGACCCTTCTGTTACCCCCTCCCCTGTTCATTCTTCAGTCCCCCCTCGCCCCAGGCTTTACCCAGACGGAGCCCAGGGCAGCTATACTGTCTATTTTCGGCCAAAGGCGGGACCGAAATCGAAAAAGTTGAACCTCTTGCAGATTTCTAAAGACCTGACGAAGGAGTACAAGGGCTAAATTTCCAAGGTCCGACCTAACAAGCTCCGTGTCGTGGTCAGTAACCTGAAAGAGGCCAACGATATAGCTTGCTCTGAGCTCTTCACACGCGAGTATCGCGTTTACATACCCGCACGAGACGTGGAGATCGACGGTGTCATAACCGATTCGAGTCTGTCCGTCGAGTGTATACTGGAAAGTGCCAAAGGGTGCTTTAAAAACAAAACCTGTCCCGATGTAAAGGTGCTCGACTGCAAGCAATTGCGGTCAGCATCGATCATCGGTTGCAAAACAGTATACACCCCGTCAGACTCGTTTCGAGTTACGTTCGCCTGGTCAGCGCTACCAAGCCACGTCTCGATCTACCGGGTTCGTCTCCCTGTGCGATTATATGTGCCTCGCGTCATGAACTGCCTGAATTGCAAGCAGTTAGGCCACACCGCCGCCTACTGCTGCAATAAGGCACGTTGTGGCAAGTGTGGGGAGAATCATGCGGATGATTCCTGCAGTAAAAATGCTGAAAAATGCATTCACTGTGGGGAGAGTCAGCATGAGCTCTCGACATGTGCGGTGTACATGCAGCGCAGGGATAAAATAAAGAGGTCTCTCAAAGAGCGTTCGAAGCGTTCTTACGCTGAGATGCTGAAGAAGACCGTTACCACTTCTCCCATTACATCAAACCCATATGATCTGTTGTCCTCTGATGAAACCGATTCTGACGATTCACCAGCGGGAACATCTTACGCCAATCCTGGGAAGTCTAGAAAGAGGAAAAATATTTCCTCTCCTAAACTTCCCAGAAAAGGTCCTAAGATTTATCAAAGTGAAATGAAAGTTACAAGCAAACCAAACAGTGCTGCGGAAAAACCGAAGCAAACTCCTCCTGGGCTTGCAAATTTAAAGTCCCAGAAGGAGTTCCCAGCACTGCCAGGAACATCTAAAACCCCAGTTGTTTCTTTTGCACATCCAGTTGATGAAACAAACTCTGGATTAGTGAAATTTTCTGACATTGTGGACTGGATTTTTGAAACTTTCAATGTACCCGATCCAATTAAAATTTTTCTTACAGCATTTCTCCAAACAGTTAGATCATTTTTGAAGCAGTTGACTGCCCAATGGCCCCTCCTTGCAGCGATTGTATCCTTCGATGCCTAATTCAACTGCGTATATGAAGGATTCTATCTCTGTCTTACAGTGGAATTGTAGAAGTATTTTACCAAAAATTGATTCGTTTAAAGTTTTGATAAATAAAAACAAATGCGATGCATTTTCCCTTTGTGAAACTTGGCTTACTTCAAATATTGATCTCAACTTCCATGATTTTAATATTATTCGCCTTGATCGAGACACCCCATATGGAGGAGTACTTTTAGGGATTAAAAAGTGCTATTCTTTCTATCGTATTAACCTCCCCTCGATTCCAGGCATCGAAGTTGTCGCTTGTCAAATGACAATACAAGGTAAAGAGCTTTGTATTGCCTCAATATATATTCCTCCCAGAGCACAGGTTGGGCAACGGCTGCTCTTTGATTTAATAGAACTTCTTCCCTCGCCACGTTTGATTTTGGGAGACTTCAACTCTCTTGGCGTGGCTTGGGGTTCCCCTTACAATGATAACCGCTCCTCTTTAATCTATAACCTTTGCCACGTATCCCGAAACCTCCAGCGCGTCCAAGCGCTTTGGATCTATCCTTATGTTCGACGTCGCTACGGTTGGATTGCACATGGAAGGTAATCCTCGATCCTCACGGTAGCGACCATTTGCCTATTCTTATTTCAATTAATAACGGGTCAACTCGTATGCAACCAGTTGACATTCCGTATGACCTCACACGGAATGTCGATTGGAAGTTATACGAGGAAATGATTTCAAATGCGGTCGATTCGATTCAACATCATCCGCCACTTGAAGAATACAACCTCCTCGCGGGCTTGATTCTCGACGCCGCGTTGCAAGCCCAAACGAAGTAATATCCCGGCGTAACGATTAAAGAACGGCCTCCCACTCCGTGGTGGGACCAAGAGTGCTCCGATGTCTACACGCAAAGATCCGACGCGTTTTTGGCCTACCAGAAGGGAGGTATACCTGGCGACTATTTACGGTATTCGGAGCTTGATACCAAGCTTAAAAGCTTGGCTAAAGCAAAGAAACGCGGATATTGGCGTCAGTTCGTGAACGAGACGTCGAGGGAGACATCGATGAGCACTCTTTGGAACACAGCCCGAAGAATGCGGAATCGCGTAACGGTCAACGAAAGCGAGGAGTCTTCAAGTCGGTGGATATTTGATTTTGCCAGGAAAGTATGTCCGGACTCTGTTCCTGAGCAAAACATTGTTCGCGATGCGTCTCCGGGCCACGACGCGATAGAATCACCTTTTACGATGGCAGAATTTTCAGTTGCCCTCCTGTCCTGTAACAATAACGCGCCTGGGTTAGATAGAATCAAATTCAACTTGTTGAAGAATCTACCCGGCAATGCCAAGAGGCGCTTGTTGAACTTGTGCAATAAGTTCCTGGAGCAAAACATTGTACCGCAGGATTGGAGGCAAGTGAAGGTGATCGCCATCCAAAAACCAGGGAAACCAGCTTCTGATCACAACTCTTATAGGCCGATTGCAATGCTATCCTGTATCCGGAAATTGATGGAAAAAATGATACTCCGTCGTTTAGACCATTGGGTCGAATCAAATGGCCTACTATCGGATACTCAATTTGGCTTCCGCCGTGCCAAAGGGACGAGTGATTGTCTTGCGCTGCTTTCAACAGATATTCAGCTGGCGTATGCTCGCAAAGAACAAATGGCGTCTGCGTTCTTGGACATTAAGGGGGTTTTGATTCCGTTTCTATTGACATTCTTTCGGGCAAACTTCACCGACAAGGATTTTCTCCAATTTTGAACAATTTTTTGCACAATTTGTTGTCCGAAAAGCACATGCATTTTACGCACGGCGATTTGGCAACTTTTCGCATTAGCTACATGGGTCTTCCCCAGGGCTCATGTTTAAGCCCCCTTCTTCACAACTTTTATGTAAATGACATCGACGAATGTCTGGCAAATTCATGCACGATAAGACAACTTGCAGACGACAGTGTAATCTCTGTTACAGGAGCCAAAGCTGCCGATTTGCAAGGACCATTGCAAAATACCTCGGACAATTTGTCTGCTTGGGCTTTACAGCTAGGTATCGAATTCTCTCCGGAGAAGACTGAGATAGTAGTTTTTTCTAGGAAGCATGAACCTGCTCAGCTTCAAACACAATTAATGGGTAAAACGATTTCTCAGGTTTTGGTACACAAATATCTTGGTATCTGGTTCGACTCTAAAGGCACCTGGGGTTGTCACGTGAGGTATCTGATGAAACAATGTCAACAAAGAATGAATTTTCTTCGTACAATAACCGGACAATGGTGGGGAGCCCATCCAGGAGACCTTATAAGGCTTTACCAAACAACGATATTGTCTGTTATTGAATACGGGTGTTTCTGCTTCCGCTCCGCAGCAAACACACATCTGATGAAACTGGAGCGAATACAATATCGTTGTTTGCGTATCGCCTTAGGTTGCATGCAGTCGACCCATACGATGAGTTTGGAGGTCTTAGCCGGAGTACTACCATTGAAAAACCGCTTCTGGAGCCTGTCTTCTCGTATTCTCATCAAATGTGAGGTCTTGAACCGTCCCGTGATTGAAAATTTTGAAAGGTTAATCGAACTTAATTCTCAAACCCGTTTTATGACATTGCATTTCAATCACGAATATTCCAAATCGTGTCGACTTATCAAATACTTCTGATTCTACTATGTTTTTCGATACATCCATGATAGGAGAAGCTCGTGGAATTCCGGATCATTTACGCGTGCAGCAGATCCCCAAAACTTTTTCCAATAAATTTCGAAACATCAACTGCAACAATATGTTCTACACTGACGGATCACTTCTTGATGGGCCCACTGGCTTCGGTATTTTCAATAACAATTTAACCGTCTCCCATAAGCTCGATAATCGTGCTTCTGTTTACGTCGCAGAATTGGCTGCAATTCAGTACACCCTAGGGATTATCGAAAAAATGCCCACGGACCATTATTTCATCTTTACGGACAGTCTCAGTTCCATTGAGGCTCTCCGATCGATGAAAGATGTTAAGCACTCTCCGTATTTCCTGGGGAAAATACGGGAACATCTGTGTGCTTTATCCGAAAAATCGTTTCAGATTACCTTAGCGTGGGTCCCTTCTCACTGCTCAATACCGGGCAATGCGAAAGCGGACTCTTTGGCTAAGGTGGGCGCAACAAACGGTGATATTTATGAAAGACCAATTGCTTTTAATGAATTTTTCGCACTTGTACGTCAGAATACGATCATCAGTTGGCAAAATGCTTGGACCAGAGAGGAAATGGGAAGGTGGTTACATTTCATAATCCCCAAAGTATCGACGAACCCGTGGTTCAAGGGGTTGGATGTAGGTCGGGATCTCATTTGCGTGATGTCCCGGCTTATGTCCAACCACTATAGATTTGACGCGCATCTCCGTCGTGTTGGGCTCGGGGAAAGTGGTATCTGTGCCTGTGGTGAGGGTTATCACGACATAGAGCATGTGGTTTGGTCATGCCCTGTACACCGTGACGCCAGGTCTAAATTAATAGCTTCCCTGCAGGCCGAAAGTAGGCAGCCGGCTGTTCCTGTTTGTGATGTCTTGGCGAGCCGTGACCTATCCTACATGTCCCTTATATACGTTTTCCTGAAATCCATCCACGCCCCAGTTTAATCCTTTTCCCTTCCGCCTACATCCAACCAAACGACAAGAACACGTTAAGACCCCGGATCCGGAAACAGCAACTAGACCCGCACGATACTCTCAGGTCCCGAGGGAGACAACCCAATATGCCAGTCCGTAATATCTTGGCCCAGCAGCGGAACATATTCATTATGCTGCTTACCTATGGCGATGGAAAACCATCAAACAACAAATCAGTGCTTTTAATGCAAAACATTCTAGCTTTAAGTTAGATTGAGCTTCAGCTCGTAGTCGGCAGCGAGGAAAAAAAATTTGCTTTTAGTTATTAAGATACTTTAGAAAGTAAGTTACCAGATATAATTGGCGCCGTTAAACATTAAATTGTATTTGTGCCGTGTGAAATAAATTATAGATGAAGAAAAAAAAAACAAAAAATATTTTTGCCTTGGAAAAAATGTATTCTGTGTTAGATTGATGGTTTAGGAATTGGCAAGAAATTTCGTCACAATCGATCGAGAAGTTACCGAGAAAAAATCGAAACAAAATTCATTCGTGTGGTTTCCCACACGACGGTGCGATGAAGGTTAAACACATCGCAGGGAATCAATGAATTTGGAACGTTCAAATAGTACGATACCACATTTAAATTATGTTGAGGCCACATATATCGATCAAAGCAGGTATAGTTCTTTGAGTTTCTTCTTGAGTTTCCATAACTTTTGAGCTTCTTTGAGTTTCCATAACTTTTGAGCCACATATCAAATTGTTATGAAGTTTGTTATTTGTAAGTTTGAGAGATGACTCGTTCGTATGACACTAGCTATATTCAATTAAGTCATGTAATCTTTGGAATGATAGACTTTTGTTGTTTGATTAACAATTTAATACATAACGGTTGTATAAGTTCGATTATAATCAAATGAAATGGGAACGTATAGGGCAGTCAAACTTTGAAATCACGTGTTCAATCACAATTCATCAGTTAACCCTTATCTAGCCCGCTCGTCTGATAACAATATTGATCAAATCGGTTGTGTAGTTTCTGAGATAATGAAGTTTGGTGATTTTCACATTTCGGTACATTACAGACGAAGTTACAGTCCGATTACAATAGAGATAGAGTGTTATGAGGTAGCTAGACTTATTCATTGACACTTATTTTGTTGAAATCGGGTCAGCCATCTCTGAGAAAACTGAGTGAGCTCAAGTAGTCTTTGGAATATGTTTCTTTTCATAGCTGGATTTCACATTTTTAAACATAACAGGCAAAGTAATAGTCCGATTGCAAAACAAATCAATAGGGTCTTATGGGGCAACTAGGCATTCCATTTGACACTCTGAGAAACAGGAGTGAGATTAAACAGTCTTCAAAACACGTTTTTTTCATAATTTTTGAACCACAAGTTCAATCTCTATAAAATTCAAAAGTTAAGGGTATTTTAGGTCGCCCGTTCATTTTAAACCAATTTTGTTCAAATCGGTTGTATAGTTTTCGAGATAATTATGTTTCATGATTTTTACATTTTGATACATAACCTCTAAACTAAAAATTTGATTACAACGAAATTTAAAAGGGTCTTATGGGGCAACAAAACCTTTCATTTGCAATTATTTTCATGAAAATCGGTTCAGCCATCTCTGAGAAAAGTGAGCGAGAATAAAAATCTGCACATACA
Source organism: Wyeomyia smithii (assembly GCF_029784165.1). Classification (NCBI taxonomy): domain Eukaryota; kingdom Metazoa; phylum Arthropoda; class Insecta; order Diptera; family Culicidae; genus Wyeomyia; species Wyeomyia smithii. The sequence goes on from NC_073696.1 coordinate 155,887,985, forward strand.
CACACACACACATGCGCACACACACATACACACACATACACACACATACACACACACACACACACACACACACACACACATACAGAAAATGCTCAGCTCGTCGAGCTGAGTCGAGTCAAACTAAATTTCAAACTAAATTTATTTCGTCAATCAATGTAGACTACAATTCTAATGTATACGTTAATCTTAAGCTATCGAGTTCTAGCACGTAATGCGCTTTTTAATGCGTTCCGGGACATGGTAACGTCTATAATCTCGCAGTGTTTGTTGTATGCGTTCATGATGCTGTTAATTGGTCCATGTTTGGCGTACAGTGACCGGTAATTATTGTTAGTAAAAATATTGCGCGTTCTTAAAGGACGAGAAGGAGCATAAAAGTTAAGAGTTTCCAGCAGATTTGGTGAATTAACACGTTGTGAGATCATATCGTTTACAAAGGTAATCATGGTTGTTTCTCGTCGTTTCTTCAGAGTTTCGATATTAATAAGCATGCAGCGAGATTCGTAAGAAGGGAGAGGATATGATGCCCAATTGAGTTTTCTTAATGCAAAAACCAGAAATTGTTTTTGAACTGATTCAATACGATTGATATGAACTTCTTGATATGGGGACCAAACTATACTGCAGTACTCTAATATTGATCGAACATAGCTCACAAAAAGAGTTTTTATTGTGTATGGGTCCTTGAAATGATAACTGAAACGTTTAATAAAACCAAGCATACTGTTGGCTTTGTTGATTATTGTGTTATAATGATTCATGAAAGTGAGTTTCGAATCGAGGATCACTCCTAAGTCTCTCATTTTGGTACATCTCTCTACAAGTTGTTGGCCTATGTAATAGTTCATAGTTTGCATTGAAAGTTTTCTTGTATATGATATGACATTACATTTCTTAATATTTATATCAAGTAAGCTTTTCAGGCACCAAGTATAGAAGGTATTGATCTGCAACTGAAACAATTCGAGGTCAGACTGGTTTTTATTCTCCATATACAATTTCATATCGTCGGCATAGATTAAAATTTTGATCTGGTTAAGTAAAAGGGTTACATCATTAACGAACAAAATGAATAGTAAGGGTCCTAAATGTGATCCTTGCGGAACTCCGGATGTTACCTTCACTGGATCAGAGAGATGGCCTTTGAAACGGACAAATTGTGTTCTGTTCGTCAAATAAGATTCAATCATTTTCACGAGTTGGTTATCTAGTCCAATGCGTTTTAGTTTGAAAATCAGTAATGTTATATCGACTCTATCGAAAGCTTTACTATAATCGGTATATAATGTTTCAACGTAGTTTCCTCTATCCATTGCAGCGAGTGTGAAATTAACGAATTCTAATAGATTAGTAGCTGTGGACCTTCCTTTGAAAAAACCATGTTGGTTGATTGTAATACTATTTTTCACCTGTTCGAAAATTCGTTTATTAACGATTGATTCAAATAGTTTCGGAATACAAGAGATGATTGCTATGCCGCGATAATTTTTTATATCAGAGCGTTTACCTGACTTAAAGATCGGGATGAGAAATGATTTTTTCCACATGGAAGGAAATTCACCTGTTTTGATTGAAAGATTGAAAAGCCAAAACAGTGGTTTTACAAAAGAAGAAGCAAATGTTTTTAGCATAGATGGTGGAATTCCATCTGGCCCAGCACCCTTAGTTGCATCTAGGGATTCTAATGATGTTAATATTTCTTGAACAGTTATATTTTGAACTGATACACTATTGGTACATTCAGGTAAATGCGTGAAGTAGTTAAAATCTCTATTTTCATCCGGGTTTTTGTAAACGGTCTGGAAAAATTTCGCAAATTGGTTGCAAATAAGCTGAGACTCGGTACTTTCGTTACCTTCAAAATGCAGGCGTGATGGAAAATTATTAGTTTTCATTTTTTCCTTTGCAAAACGGTAAAACTGCTTTGGATCAGATTTGATATTACTTTCTACCCTAGAGTTATAATTCTCATAAGCTAATGAGATTTCTGCATCTAGTTCGCTGCATATGTTCTTGTATCGTTCCAGATTGGTCTCACATTTATGGTGTTTGTACATTTTATGGGCTTTCTGTTTTTTGTTTTTCAAGTTTTTGATCTGTTGCGTGTACCATACGGGATCTTTGAAATAAAAGTTAGTGCGTTTTTTCGTCCTAGCAACTGTATCATTTATAATTTCGTATAATAGAGAGAGAAACGTATTCGCGGCTTTTTCAATATCCTCTTTGCCTCGCAAAAGTGATTGCCAGTCGACTACACTGAGTTTACGGTCGATTTCTGTTATGTTAGCTTTTTTAAAGTCATACACATACTCAAATTCACTATCATTGGGACGTGATCTAGTGCTATCTATGTTCAATGAATACTCAATGGCTGTATGAAATTTCTCATTTTTCCATAGAGGATCAACGGCTTTATCTACGCTAAAATCTTCAGTGCAGTTTGTGAACAAGAGATCTAAAAAACAGTTCAGTTCATTTCGTATTGCGTTTACTTGATATAATCCTAACTGACTGGTCGTGTCGAAAATTTGCTGTAGTGCCTCGTTATCTCCTACTATGGGAAGCAACAGTGATTCGTTATCGCAGTCCTTGATGAAGTCTGCATCTTTTTGATTGAAATCGCCGTATATATGAATTTTAATTTCCGGGTCAGAGCTACAAATTACTGAGTTGGCGGTTTCTAAAAATAATTCATAATATTGTTTTTTTTGCAAATTGTGGAGGAAAGTATACTGATGCAAAAATGTGGCATTGACCGTTTAATACAGTTTTGACCCAAACATCGTCAAATTCTTTATACTTCATCGTTGGGACCAACTCTGCATCGAACTTTGTCTTGACGGCTACTAGTACACCGCCACCAGATTTTTTATCAGTTAACAAAAGATCACGATCGCTTCTGAATACTTGATAACTGTTTCCAAAAACCTCCTCACTCTTTATACTTTCACACCAACTTGTTTCCGTTCCTATAATGATTGAATACATACAACCACTAATCTTTTTACTTAGAATATCAATTTTTTTTTGAACTACTCATTCTGTTAAAATTCTGGCAATAAATTACAAACTCTTCAGAGCCACGTCTTGAATTACTCTCTTTCTCATCGAAAGGAGTCATTATTTCCGAAAAATCGGTCTATAAAATTTGTCGGCACTTTCCCTTGCGCGTTGCAGGGATTGAATCCTCTGGTTGTTCAAGTGTCTACTATAAGAATTAAGGTCTTCGGAAGCCGCTTGTTTCGGTACGCCGAATTCTTCATGTACCTCGAAGAAAAATTTCCTGAGCTCCTCCGCAGCTACTGGTAGTCCCTCTGATGCCAAAGTAATTTGTATGCTGGTTTTCGTCATACCGTCGTAGCAAACCGTTGGGTCTTTGTCATGCATGTACGCAAGGTAAAGACGTACAAGGTGCATAATTTTTGGATCTCGTAAACGCGCCTTCAGAAAACGCCCGTCTCCAACAGCTGATTGTTGTGTTAGGTTGACAACAGGAGGCCGCATGGGATCGAGCGACCACGATGTTGGGTGCGATTCTAATGTTGCTTTCGAAGTAGTGTTCTCATTTGGTGGCGATTCAATATTATGTTGGTTCTGGTTGTCTGAACGGTAAGGGTTTATGGTTTCACCCTTCCGGAAGTTGATGAAATTTGGAACTGCGAGGCCTGCTATAGGGTGGTCAATAGTTGATGGTGGTCTGGCAAATTTAACTTTGGCGGTTGCCAGTAATTGTTTATCCGATCTATTGACACGGATCTGGTCGTTTTGGTAAGTGTGTGTGAACTTGTGGTTGTTGTTGATATAGTTACTATTCGTTGTCTTGTTACTGTTGCTGTTGGTGGTATGGTTTCGATTGTTGTTGAAGTTTTTCGATTCAATATATTGTCGCCTCCTGCGTTTCCTGTTTCGTCTAGATTTTTTGGCAGCCTTTTCTTGGAGCCTACGAGTCCGTTGTCTAGCATCATAATCCGACCAGTCTGGCATCCAGCGCCATTTATTGCCCAAAAATCGCCATCCTGGCGAAGAATGGTCCGTTATGGGCTTCGTAGCTTTATTGTTAGCTGCCAAAGTTTGATTTAATTCTTCATGCAGTGACTTGTGTTGTTGTGATGCGCTAGTTTGATTAATTTGGAAGCTGGTAATAGCTCCAGAGACAAATTTTACCTCGTCGAGAATTTCACGAAGAGCAAAATCAGCATTAGACTGCGCTGAACCGGTTTCAATTGTAGCGAGTAGTTTGTTTATTGACCCTGTCGTTGAGTTTGTAGCTGCTGCTGCTGCTGCTGTCGCTGCTGACTCCGAATGTGTATCAAGAAGTGTTGACATTTTGTTTTTTATTTCTGCGGCACTGGCTTTGTTGCTGCTCGCGGCGTTGGTGATGGTAAGTTTAATTTCATTCAGGCTTTTTTCAATATGCTCCAGCAAGTTATCATCAGTCGCGCTGAGATTTTTATAATTTGAAAGCAGCTTATGGTTTACTTCAAGCGTCTTTCCGATATTTTCTGAGATGTTTCTGAGATGAGATGTCAGAGCCTTAAGATTTAGGTCGGTCACGAACTTTTCCTGGCAGTCCTGGCATAGCGGCAGCATAAAAGTCCGCAGGATTTCCTCGTGATTTCTTTGTGCACCTATGCACGCAGCATGAAATGTTCGGTTACAGATTCCGTGACAACGCCAGAGGTAGCGATTGTCACCTTGCGCACAGTTTACGATACCGCACTTCATTGCACTCGCGACGTTAACAAATGACCGTATCAAGTAAAAACAAATAAACTACTTTTGAATGCTTGCGCGCGTTCGACACGTCGTCGGTTGGATGAAAAAAAAAAATGTTGAGGTACAAAAAAAAAGTTAAGTAGTAAAAAAGAATGTATATATATACTATAGTGCAGCACGCGCGTCCGAACTCGACGACGGTCCGTAAGAGACGAGTGATATATGCCATTCGGCCCTTCGGAGCACTTCTATACTTTCGGTTTTGCAAGTGATTGCTATACCTTTCTAGGAGAAATGCAAAAAAAAGAATTCAGCTAAATCTAAGAAAAATGAGTGAGTTTCACTCACTCGGAACACGTTTCTATTAAAAAATTTTGAACAACATGTTTAATCATAGGTAAGGATTTTCAAAACAGCCCGTTAATAACTGTTTGTAAAGTACGCTATCAATAACTACTGGGTTACCTATAATATCTGTTTTTGTACATAAATACGATTGCACTTCTCCAGAAGTGTTAGTAACAGTTTGCATTTTGTGAAGATGAATAAAGTGAAAATGGAATACACCAAGCCCAAGTGCTGTAAACTCTTTCCTGATATACGGTGCTCATCAATCTTACGCAAATAAACGAAACGTTATTGCAAAATTAAAAATATTGAACAGTCAAGCTCATTTTAATACGTCTTTATCAATTTGTGATTCGTGTAGACTATATTGTATCAAGGTGAAAGATGAATTTGATCTCAAAGAGCATTCACACAATTCATTCATGGAACCATCAACATCAGGATGTGGAAAAAACATTTTACCGACGGAGTTGCAACCATCTGCATCTGTATTCGAATTTGCGGAGATACCATACGAATCTAATATTTATTTTCGAGTTTTATTATCTTAGGAACATATTTTTCATGACATAGATACCTTACAGAACTAGTTTCACCTTATATTTTATATACATCATAAATAAATGATTCGTCATCTTTTGAAAACAGCTTCGTTTGTATCTTATTTTCTGAAATCGGAACAAAAGAGTGATACTTTTGTGTGCCAGCTATTATTTTAGATTTTTTGAAAATATTGCTCCATTCTTTTACTCTTTTTTCATATTTCTCATATGATACTAAATGACTAAATGACTAAATGACATTTTTGATGAATTTTCATTACTTTTCTGATTAGACCAATCATACAATTCTTTTGCGCTTGTAATGGGATGTTCATGTTCTTTAGCTAAATTTGCATTTCTTGCCATTCGTTTTAATGTGCCACCAATTGCATCGCATGGGCCTTTACCATGAGAAGTCGCAACTCCATCAGACATAAATATCGCTTTTTTCAACTGTATTTTTGTTTTCAAAAACTCATTAATTTGGCAATGAACACCTGAATCGCAACAGTATCATGATGGAGTACTTCCGATATAATGATGAAGCTGATATTCTTAAGTGTCCCGGATTCTGAATAGTAAACAACGAAGGGATGAATGGTTGCTTGACTACTATTCCTATTACTACTTTGAGCGGCATCTTGAAGAACAAATGAATAGTTTTCTGAGAGATCACACACTATAACAACTTCACCATCTTTCATTTTTTTTTTGTTTTTCCTTCTTTCATGTAAGTCGACATTTCCAACTTTTCACAAAAATAAGATACAATTTCATCAATTGGTTTTACAAGTGTCTCTATATTACATCGATCTGTTGCAATCCACTGTTCGAAAGGTATTCCACTCACACAACGTTCCTCAAGTTCTTAAAAAAAAACTGTTTCCAAATTCTAAACGGCTTGGGCAATGTTCGCGTTTGCGGAGATAACAATATTTGGATCGTGTAGTTGAGCTACATAGTAGTTGTTCAAAGTAAACTTTAGAATTGTTTTGGAATGAATATTTCTTTAGACTGTGTATCATCAATTCTGTATTCTCGCGAATAGTACAAACACAAATATCATGAGATTCTGAGCTTTCAAGTAATTTACAATGCTTAGGCTTGTGAATAACTTATAACTCCGCCTGTTACGGTTCTCCTTGGTTCAGGTTAGCCTTTACGAATAGACTTGAATTATTGAGAACTGGAGCAAAGGGTCCAAAGCCCCTGCAAAGGAGGATGCTTGTAACACCTCTTAACCATGGCTGTTGCGTTAAATCCAATTGTTAAAACCCCAAAGCTAAAGTGTTATGCGTTATGCGTGCCGATGGATGACATGATGAGGGGGGGGGGGGGGGGGGTTACAAATACCTAGCCTCTAACGGAGCCTGCGGAGCCATGGAGCATCCTTCACAGTAATTAGCCCTTACTGCATCACGCGGGTCACTGCTGCAGCGGACTCTCTTTTACCCAGCGACTCGTGGGAATTTTATGGATAACATCAATTCACAAAATTCGGCCACCGGCAGCCTTTCTTTGCTTTCGGCAACCATGGACTTATCGGAGCGCAGTCCCATAAAAACAAACGCACCGGACAGAACGGAGGAGATGGAGCATGAGCACGACTTCAACCTCGACAGCGAATCGCTGGACGGAGGACCCTCTGCTTCATCCCTAATCCTACGTTCTCCACAAGGAAATGACGAAAGTCAAATGGACTTTCTTCCCAGCCAAGAGACAAGGCCCAAAGACGAAGGGAAACCCGAATCATCGGCACCCCTTGTCAAGCGACTTTCAAACGCGTAAAGGCGACGACTGAGCAAAAATCTCGCCGGTCTTTCGTACGAAGAAGCCAGGAAGCTGGCTATTCTTAAGACAGAGCAGCTAGCTCAAACAAACCAAGTCGCCGTCAAGCGTCAGCGCCGGACGACTTGGTGTCCCCAGACTCCAGTACTAAGTGTCCACAGCCTTAAAAACTGCAGAAAGGGACTGGATTGGGGTCATCGGGTACGAAGCCGCTCCCGACGGCCACATTTAGGGACATGGCGGGAGTTTTAAGCCTTGCGGTTACTCCTACCACCCACCCCTGCTTCCTACTCTCAACGGACCAGCTTCAGACTGTCCGGACCTCCATCCTCGATCACATCGCTGACCAGGAAAATCCAATCACCAAGCCCAAGATCAACGGTTGCCAGACACAGTGCAGTGGTTGGAAAGGGAGGTACCTTTCTTCGTACCGTGGGAGGGGGCACAGCTTCCTGTATACCACATGAAGGATCTGCCGAAGGCCAGACGCTATGTCGGTTACTTCGCGGACAGTGCGAACTCTCCGGACGAGAAGATCCTTCGTTCACTCCAGAATCAGAACGACCATCTCTCTACCAAAATGTGGCGCAAATTGGTAAAGACCTTGGTCGAACTAGTTCTGGATATTGACGAAGAATCGGCCAAACACATCGAAAGTGGAAACCATGAACTGCACTACCGTCTCGGCAAAGCACGCATCCGAAGGGTTAGCGGAAGGCCGAACGTCACAGGCAGGAAAGACTCCGTTGCAATGTCAGGGAAGGTACGTGCGGGTAACTCCTCCGGGAGTACCCTGCCACCACCCAGGCAATGCAATCCTGCGAATAGGCTAAAGGTTCGCGTGGGAAACTCCTCCCGGAGTCCCCCACAACCACCCGAGCATAACCCTGCGGCTGGGAAGGTACGCACAGGATGCTCCCTCGGGAGTGTCCTGTCACCACCCAAACAACGCAATCCCGCGGCTGCTCGAACGGTTCCGCTGAAGACTCGCAAGAGTGTGGAGCATCAACCACCCAACAGTCGCGCCCCCCGGAGTCAAAAACCGCCACAGAGTGTGGGACGACCTTCTGTCGCCAATCGGCTGCTGCAACCGAAGCCAAACAGTGAGGAGGAGCAACTTGCATCAACCAGCCTAACCGCTGTTGGTAGCCGTCAGTCAATATCCGGATCATCAGTACGTCTTGAACTGTCCTACAGATCAGACGTGTTTTCGGATGCTTGTGGACTGGTCTTTGACTGCCTATAGCTTCAAAGTTTGTGTTTTGTCAATGTGTCTTTCAAAGACCACCTGAAAGTTATTTCCCATCAGTCTTTCTCAAGACTACCTACTTTTGAATTTAACATTTGTTTTAACTTTTTTCGTATCACCTGAAATGGCAGGACGAAAAATGAAAGCACGCATCGCTGCAGGGAGGAAAAGAGAGGCATCTCTTTCTGACACTTCGAGTGTCTGTAGTGACAATCCTTTTGATATTTTGCCTGAGCAAGAAGCTGGTGAAATGGAAGTAATTAGTAATGAAACTATACAAAATGAAAAATCTTTAAAAAAGGAGAAAGTTCCACCTATTGTGGTAACTATTTCTTCTGAATTCAATATTTTCAAAAAGGAACTTTCAACGTTTGTTTCTGACGTTAAATTTACCTATCAAATTGGTCGTAGAGGCGAATGCCGCTTATTGGCCGACTCTATTAAGGGTCGTAATCGTCTAATTCAGTGTTTAACTGAAAAGATGTAGAATTTTTTTACATATGACACTAAGAGCGCCAAGCCGTTCAAGGTCGTATTGAAAGGTCTCACCAACAATCAAACCGTTGATGAGATCAAACTTACTTTAACAGAATTACTTGGCATAGCCCCTACCCAAGTAATTTTAATGAAACAAAAATCACGAGGCGGAAACAGTCAGCGAACTGGAATTTCCCTTGTTAATAATGTATTTCATTTTAGCCGCAGTGAGGTTTTTAATTTTTTAACAGTAAATAATGTGCATATTGCAATTATTACTGAAACATTTTTGAAACCTAACATAATATTAAAATATGAAACCAATTACGTGGTTCATAGATATGATAGGATTCAGGGTTCCGGCGGTGGAGTTGCCATTGTTATTCATCGCCGAATCAAACATCGTGCTCTTCCCCATCTTGAGACGAAAGTTATTGAAACTTTGGGAATTGAAGTTCAAACTGAACTTGAAATTTTATTTATCACCACAGCATATTTACCATTTCAATGCACACGCGAGCACAAAAATTATTTTAAAGGTGATTTACAAAAACTCACCAGAAATCGTTCGAAATTTTTTATAATCGGTGATTTTAACGCTAAACATCGTTCATGGAATAATTCTTAAAGTAATTCCAATGGCAAAATTTTATTCAATGATTGTTCTTCAGGATACTATCCTATTTTGTCTCCGAATAGTCCTACATGCTTTTCTTCTGTAATAAACCCATCAAGAATTAATTTGGTGCTAACAGATCAAAGTCATGTATGCAGTGATTTGATCACCCATGCTGACTTTGATTCTGACCACCTTTCAATAACTTTTTCTTTATCACATGAATCAGTTTTAAACCCTATGAGCTCTGTTTTTTATTATAACAAGGCTAATTGGGAAAGATACAAACCTCATATTGAGAGAAATTTCAATAATGAGCTTGGTTTGCAAAACGAAGTGAATATTGATTCCGCTTTGGAAGCATTAAAATGTGCAATTGTTGATGCCAGGAATTATTCTGTTCCAAAGGCTCAAGTGAAATATGATTCATTAATAATTGACGAAAACCTTCAACTTCTAATTCGTTTGAAAAATGTCCGCAGACGTCAATATCAACGTTCTCGTGCCCCTGTTTTTAAAACTATTTATAAAGATTTACAGAAAGAGATTTAACATAGATTTACTCTTCTGAGAAATCAAAATTTTGAGACTAAAGTTGAAAAATTGAAACTATATTCAAAACCCTCTTGGAAGCTGTCGAAGATTCTTAAGGACCTTCAAAGCCTATTCCAGTTTTAAAAGATGGTGAACGTTTTCTTGTATCCAATGAACAAAAGGCTCAAAGACTTGCTCAGCAGTTTGAGAGTGTTCATAACTCAAATTTGAATTTTGTGAGTCCAATTGAAAATGAAGTCACACATCAATTTGATTTCTTCCCAGAATTTTTTACCTGCAGAAATAATAGAAACTAACTTGAATGAGATTAAATCAATTATTAAAAATTTCAAAAATATGAAAGCACCTGGTGACGATGGAATCTTTAATATACTAATTAAACATCTCCCTGAGTGCACAATGGAGTTTTTAGTGAAAATTTCCAATTGCTGCTTCAAAATTGCATATATCCCAAATTATGGAAAAATGCAAAAATTACTCCAATTTTAAAACCGGATAAGAATCCAGCTGAAGTTTCAAGTTATCGACCAACCAGTTTGCTTTCTACGATAAGTAAACTGTTTGAGAGAATTATTCTTACCAGAATGATGTTACACATCAACGAAAATTCAATTTTTGCAGATGAACAGTTTGGATTTCGCCATGGGCATTCCACTACTCATCAATTGCTCAGAGTTACTAATAAGATACGAGCTAATAAATCTGAAGGTTATTCCACTGGAGCTGCTCTTTTAGACATAGAAAAAGCATTCGACAGTGTTTGGCATAAAGATTTGATTGCGGAATTGCAAACTTTTAATTTTCCAATTTTCCTAATCAAAATTTTTAAAAATTATCTGACTGATCGAACTCTGCAGGTTGTCTATCCGAATTCAAAATTCAATCGATTTCCTGCCAGAGCAGGTGAACCTCAAGGTTCAGTCTTGGGTTCAGTCCTGTACAACATATTCACTTCAGATCTTCCTGATTTGCCTCCAGGATGCACAAAGTCATTGTTCTGCGATGACACAAGCATTTTCGTAAAAGGAAAAAGTCTTCGTGTCATATGCAGTCGATTGCAGAAAAGTTTAGATATTTTTTCTTCCTACTTGCAAAAGTTGAAAATCTCCCCCGATGCTTCTAAAACTCAAATGATAATTTTTCCGCATGAGACTAGGGCTTCTTTCCTCAAGCCAAACAATAATCACGTTGTCAAGATGAATGGGGTTATTTTAAGTTGGTCTGACAAGGTTAAGTACTTGGGACTAATTTACGATAAAAAACTTATTTTCAAAGAGCACATTGAGAGTATACAAACCAAGTGCATCAAATATACGAGATGTTTGTATCCTCTCATCAACAGGAATTCTAAACTTTGTTTGAAGAACAAACTTTTGATTTACAAACAAATTTTTAGACCAGCAATGCTTTATGCTTTATGACCGATCTGATCAAGTTGCTGTTCAACAAGGAAGAAAACGCTCCTAAGGATTCAGAATAAAATTCTGAAAATGATTTTGAAGCGTCCTCCTTGGTTTGGTACACTCGAATTACATAGACTTACTGGTGTTGAACCATTAGAAGCTATGTCAAACAAAATTATGAACAATTTTCGACAAAAATCGTTGCAATCCTCAATTGCTACGATAAGCTCTCTTTATAGTCAATAAGTTAGCAATTAAGTTAGTTATAAATTTACTTCCCCCTTTCTGACAAGTGAGTTTAAATCCCTACGAACGATTAGTCCTAATTGCGAATCCTAACAATTAAAATTACAAATTTTTAACAGTGTTGAGAAGTTACCATTTGTGATTGAACACACATACTCATTACTTACTAATATTTATCATAAATACTTAAGAAAATATAGAGGCTAACCCTCTGAAACTAGAGCTGTTCAGAAATCCTCATAATACAGATTGGGAATCCTTTAAGAAACACCTGATTGATTCACGAGCTTTCAGATACAGCAACATTCGAAATTCAGTTGACCTTAATTCGGCAGCAAATGATCTACAAAACAGAATCATGGATGCTTCTAATGCAATCTGTCCTCTAACACAGCGGTCAGTAAGCCGTGACGTACCCTGGTGGAATGATCAACTCAGTGACCTTTGTCGGGAAACTAGGCAGTTGTTCAACAGGGCAAAAGTCACATCTAACTTGGACGACTACAGAGCGTCACTCACTAAGTACAACGTCGAGCTACGCAAGGTCAAACGGAAATCCAAAGTTAGTTTCTGTGAAAGAATCCAAACTCTGCCGGAGGCTACGCGGCTCCAAAAGGCGATGTCCAAAGACCATACTAACGGTTTAGGACAAGTAAGGAAAGAGGATGGATGCCTCACTGTCACTACCAAGGAAACGTTGGAGGTTCTAATGAACACCGACTTTCCCGGATCGACAGAGACCGAAGAACTGAATAGTGATGGGTCGCGGCGGAACAATTCGAGACATATGGCGTCTCGGAAGTCCATCCTGCTGGCCCGCCGACTGTTCACGGAAGCTTGAATAGGTTTGGCTCTAAGCTCACTCGACCCAAGAAGTCTCCAGGTCCAGACGGCATACTACCCATCTTTCTACAAAGATTGGCCGCAGCTATCATGTCCGAACTCATAAACCTCTTCAGAGCCAGCTTTATCCTAGGCCACATTCCGGATAACTGGCTGAAGGTGAAGGTAGTGCTTATCCCCAAAGATGGAATAAAGGATAAAATCCTACCTTAGACTTTCAGACCCATAAATCAGACTTCATCACTTCTCAGGTTGATGGAGAAAATAATGGATAAATATATTCGTGATGAGTTTCTTAAAGACTCCCCGCTGAATAGGAACCAACATGCCTATCAAAGCGGCAAGTCAACAGAAACTGCACTTCACAGCTTAGTGACGTTGATTGAAAAGTCCCTGAGTTATCAGGAGACGGCGTTATGTGCATTTCTTGATATTGAACCTCCCTATCAGAATTTGTGCTCTCTGGTGAACCTTGAAACGATAAACTTACGACACAAGATAAACGACATCGTTTTTTCACGATCAGTTTATCCGGACGCACTGACAGCCAACTTCTTATTGAAAGATTAATTTTTAACAACAGTCAAGTCACGCTTTGACAACGTAGAACGTTCGACCCTCCTTTCCGATCCAGGAATTATTCGCCGAACGAGCCAACTACTCGATTTATGAATACCTTCAACACACTGCAGCAGATCATCAGTATTGACATGAGTACATCAGTGTTTAAACATAAGCTTAGTTTATACTTTAAAGAACAACTATATTAGTGTTTTTTTTTTTCATTGTTTGACAAGTATTTTACCAATCTTATATTTATATTTTTGTATGTAACTAACGTGTATAAGTGCAATGTAATATTTATTTTAAGTATGGGAAACGCATCAATTAATACGGCTCTCTCCGATAAGGGAATCGACCACACTTCAAGGAGCTGGATACATGCAATGCTCTCTAGCAGAGTGATCACAGCAACCTTGGGAGACTCGTCTGTAACAATGTCAGTGATCAAGGGATGCCCGCAAGGAGGATTTCTCTCGCCCTTGTTATGATCACTAGTTGTCGACGCACTTCTCAATAAGCTTTCACAGCTCGGATACGAGGTCATTGGATACGCTGATGACATCGTCCTCATCGTCAGTGGTAAAGACGACGCAACTCTGTCGAGCTGAATGCAAGCGGCTCTGAATGCCACCACGTTATGGACGGATTTACTCCCAAATCGTCTCAAGGATTGGCAGCACCCTCTCCGAATTGTTTGAAACTTTTTGGGTGTTAAGATATCACCTAATTAAGCATCTCTGTATACTTACTTTTTCCAAAATTAGTCAAGACTGTCATCTGAAGAGGGCGAAACATTTTTTGCCGATTTTTTGTAAATCAATATAATTCAAAAACGGTAAATTCTACAAAAAAGTGTTCTATAATCGACTTTTAGGAAATTGTCTGAATTTTCATAAAAAATATATGGAAGAAATTATATATCAAGTCATACACTGAAAAAAATGCAATTTAAACACAGAATATCGATTTAAAAAAAATGGTCATCTCCGAATTGGCTAAAATTTTTCGGAGATAAAATTAGCTCGACGTTGTACTTAGTGAGTGACGCTCTGTAGTCGTCCAAGCTAGATGTGACTTTTGCCCTGTTGAACAACTGCCTAGTTTCCCGACAAAGGTCACTGAGTTGATCATTCCACCAGGGTACGTCACGGCATACTGACCGCTGTGTTAGAGGACAGATTGCATTAGAAGCATCCATGATTCTGTTTTGTAGATCATTTGCTGCCGAATTAAGGTCAACTGAATTTCGAATGTTGCTGTATCTGAAAGCTCGTGAATCAATCAGGTGTTCCTTAAAGGATTCCCAATCTGTATTCTGAGGATTTCTGAACAGCTCTAGTTCAGAGGGTTAGCCTCTATATTTTCTTAAGTATTTATGATAAATATTAGTAAGTAATGAGTATGTGTGTCCAATCACAAATGGTAACTTCTCAACACTGTTAAAAATTTGTAATTTTAATTGTTAGGATTCGCAATTAGGACTTATCGTTTTAGTAAATTTTTGAAAGACAACGTTGTTGGCTACATTTCGTTCATACATCGCAACTTGAGCATATTTAAGGAAAAAAAGTTATTCTCGGAAATAAAAAATTAAAATGCAAACTAAAACTAAGGTACAGTCCCTCCACAGTTATGGGTCAGCTACAATTGGTGAATTTCCTTTCATGTGGAAAAAATCATTTCTCATCCCGATCTTTAAGTCAGGTAAACGCTCTGATATTAAAAATTATCGCGGCATAGCAATCATCTCTTGTATTCCGAAACTATTTGAATCAATCGTTAATAAACGAATTTTCGAACAGGTGAAAAATAGTATTACAATCACCAACATGGTTTTTTTCAAAGGAAGGTCCACAGCTACTAATCTATTAGAATTCGTTAATTTCACACTCGCTGCAATGGATAGAGGTAATTACGTTGAAACATTATATACCGATTATAGTAAAGCTTTCGATAGAGTCGATATAACATTGCTGATTTTCAAACTAAAACGCATTGGAATAGATAACCAACTCGTGAAATGGCTTGAATCTTATTTGACGAACAGAACACAATTTGTCCGTTTCAAAGGCCATCTCTCTGATCCAGTGAAGGTCACATCTGGAGTTCCGCAAGGATCACATTTAGGACCCTTACTATTTATTTTGTTCGTTAATGATGTAACCTTTTTACTTAACCAGATCAAAATTTTAATCTATGCCGACGATATGAAATTGTATATGGAGAATAAAAACCAGTCTGACCTCGAATTGTTTCAGTTGCAGATTAATACCTTCTATACTTGGTGTCTGAAAAGCTTACTTGATTTAAATATTAATAAATGTAATGTCATATCATATACAAGAAAACTTTCAACGCAAACTATGAACTATTACATAGGCCAACAACTTGTAGAGAGATGTACTAAAATGAGAGACTTAGGAGTGATCCTTGATTCGAAACTCACTTTCGTGATTAATTATAACACAATAATCAACAAAGCCAACAGTCATCGACCCAGCCGATTTATCCGATGCGATCTGTGCGTAGCCGAAGGCTGTATCAAAAGTCTGAAATTGTGGAATGTCGCCATTCTGATCTAATGTGTGGAACTGGAAATTCGCTGTCGCCTTCGGATGGAACATTCACCGTACCACCTCCTAGTCAAAAATTATGGATCTACTTGTCCCGTATCTCTCGTGACGTCACTGCTGAACAAGTTTGCGAGTTGGCAAAGCAAAGATTGGGCACAAATGACGTTGAATCTGTTAGGCTGGTAGCCAAGGGAAAGGATATCAAATCGCTGTCATTCATTTCATTTAAAGTTGGAATTAGTGCTGACCTAAAATCTAAGGCACTTTCGACTTCAACGTGGCCTAGAGGAATGTTGTTCCGCGAGTTTAGAGACAATAATGCTGGTGAAAATTTTTGGAATCCTATTCGCTTACTGAATGCAGACCCTCAACAATCTTCAATAATGGATCCGATGTCAACTCACTCCCTAGGACCCCAGGACGAAGTAGTAATGACGGAATAAATTGTATTCCAAACACCATCCTTCCTGTCTTCCAACAACTGGGACGCAATGATAATAGTAATATGGAAGCCCCTAATCCACCCTCCGCAGTCGTGCCATTCCAGCCAGCGACCAGCAGCCGTCCCAGGCCTGCGTGTGGGCGTGGAGAAGGGGTCTTCCAAATATCTAACGCAGGCAAGTATGATTCTATTTCACACTTGACAAGATCTGATCTGCCTATCGCTTCCAGCATTTCCTCGTTACCGCCTACCATATCTCATCCACCATCTGTTACGACCGAGCTAAGACGTCCTTTGGTCAATGTACGAAACGAACGAAAGTTACGCATCTTTTACCAAAATGTTCGTGGACTCCGGACAAAAATCGACACTTTCTTTCTTGCTGCTTCCGACTCTGAGTACGATGTTATCGTTCTCACTGAAACATGGCTGGACGATTGCATTTTATCTCCGCAGCTTTTTAGCAGTTCATTCACTGTATTTCGAATGGATCGCAGTAGGGTGAATAGTCGAAAATCGCGTGGTGGTGGAGTTTTGATTGCCGTTTCCTCCAGGCACTGCTGCTGCATAGACCCAGCACCGATTAGTAACACGCTTGGGCAACTGTGGGTAAAAATCCAACTGGATAGGTCATCCGTAAGCATTGGAGTATTGTATCTGCCCCCTGATCGTCGAAATGATCTTGATGCTATTCAGAAACATGCTGACTCAATTGGATCCGTTCTATCCCATCTGAATCCCCTCGACATTGCTGTTCTTTTTGGGGATTATAACCACCGAGAGCAATATTGGGTACCTTCGGAAAGCAGTGGCCTTGTTGTTGATACAAGTAGATCACGTTTAACCGCAGCTGGTAGTGCTCTGTACGACGCATTCAGTTTTAACGGTTTGACGCAAACAAATCCAGTCAAAAACGCTCGTGCTAGAACTCTCGACCTAGTGCTGGTGAACGAGCCAGCGCTTCAAAACCTTTCTGTGATGGAGGCCGACGATCCTATGGTGAGAATTGACCCGGATCATCCCGCTCTGGATGTGACTGTGACGGAAGTAGTGCCTATTGCTCATGAATTAACTCCACAACATCGGGGATTAAATCTTAGGAATGTTGATTACGATGTGTTGAACGAAGCGTTATCAGCAATTGACTGGCAATTCATCGATTTGCAAGAGGATCTGACGGACATTGTCGACATGTTTACCGCAACGATTCGAACAGTAATTGAAACTCATGTTCCACTACAACGACCGCCGATGAAACCTGCTTGGGCTAATCGACATCTCCGTGAGCTGAAGCGCCGTAGAAAAGCTGCTCAACGAAACTATCAAACAAATCGCACGTTTCTAGCAAAGCAACGGTTTAAACTCGCAAGCAACACATACAAATTTTACAATCAATTCCTGTACTCTCGTTACATTGAGCGAACTCAAAAAAGCTTACGTCGACATCCAAAAAAGTTCTGGTCATTTGTTCGTTCTAAACGAAAGGAAAATGGATTACCAGCTTCCATGTTCCTCGGTGATTTGTCTGCTAGCACAGCTTCTTCTAAATACGAATTATTTGCTGAGCATTCTAAAGCCGCTTTTTCGTCTTTAGTTGCTACGCCAGATCAGAATGATGCTGCAACCTGCGATACTACGCAGGAGAGTTTCGATTGTGGAGTTTTCAAGTGACAGAAGCGCACGTTTTGAGTGCAATTCGAGAGCTGAAACATTCCACTTGTCCTGGGCCAGACGGGATCCCGCCATCATTGTTGAAAAACTGCTCGAACAACCTGGTGGCGCCTCTTGTAAAGATGTTTAATCTTTCTCTGCAGCAAGGATTGTTTCCTACTAGTTGGAAAAATTCATTGCTCACACCGATACACAAAAAAGGGGACAAGTGCAATATAGCTAATTACCGAGGAATTACATCATTATGTGCTTGTTCCAAAGTTTTCGAGATAGTCGTCAGATCAGTGCTGTTTTCATCGTGCAAAAATTATATTTCTAGTGACCAACATGGTTTTTATCCTAAGAGATCCGTCACAACCAATCTGTCGCAGTTCTCTTCGTTGCGTTCTCGCTCAATGGACGCGGGAATGCAAGTGGATGCTGTGTACACGGACTTCAAGGCTGCGTTCGATCGTGTTAATCATGACATCCTTCTACGAAAGCTGGATAAACTGGAGCTCTCCGCTATGCTCGTGAAATGGTTTCGTTCGTACCTGACCGGCAGAGTTGTATGTGTCACTCTTGGGTCGTCACATTCCGAGCCATTTACAACGTCTTCTGGAGTGCCGCAAGGGAGCAACCTGGGTCCACTTTTATTCGCACTGTTTATAAACGACGTTGCTACAATTTTACCGCGAGGTACACGACTCCTTTTCGCAGACGATGTTAAAATCTTTCGGATTATAGCCTGTCTCGGAGACTGTTTGGAACTAAAAAAGTTGCTTGATGCCTTCAGTGATTGGAGCAACCGTAATCTTCTTACCCTGTGTGTAGAAAAATGTCATGTGATTACCTTCAGCAGAAAGCTTCAATCAATTAGCTTTCCATACAGCTTGTCTGGGCAAGCTCTTCAGCGAGTAAGCCAAGTTAAAGATCTTGGCGTAATTTTGGATAGTCAGCTTACATTCCGGGCACATTACGAAGATGTCATTGTAAGAGCCAACAAGCTACTAGGATTTATTTTTAGAACTACCGATGGATTCCGCGATCCACTGTGCATGAAAGCTTTGTACTGCGCCCTGGTAAGATCGATGCTCGAATCAGCGGTTGTCGCTTGGTGTCCGTTCAACAAGGTCTGGATTGATCGCATGGAAGCTGTTCAGAAAAAATTCGTGCGTATGGCACTAATGCATCTTCCTTGGCATGACGCTACGAGGTTGCCCCCCTATGAGCACCGCTGCATGTTATTGGGAATTGAGACGTTGGAGAGAAGAAGATCTAACGCACAAATTGTCTTTGTTGCGAAGGACCTGAAAAATGAAATCGATTCACCCGCTATTCTCGCAGAATTGAATCTCTACGCTCCAGAAAGGAATCTGCGGAGACGTCAGCTTTTGAACTTGGAGGCAAGGTATAGTCGGTACGGCCAGCATGATGCAATTAGGTTCATGTCTACGAGTTTCAACGAGGTTGCAGAACTGTTCGACTTCAACGAACCCATCAACACTTTTTTACGTCGCCTGCGGATTCGCTAATTATTTATTGTCAATCGTCTCTAGTTGTTAATTTTATTCATTAAGACAAAAATTGTCAGATGGAATTTGTAAATATAACATAACATAACATTAATGAGTATGCTTGGTTTTATTAAACGTTTCAGTTATCATTTCAAGGACCCATACGCAATGAAAACTCTTTTTGTGAGCTATGTTCGATCAATATTAGAGTACTGCAGTATAGTTTGGTCTCCATATCAAGAAGTTCATATCAATAGTATTGAATCAGTTCAAAAACAATTTCTGGTTTTTGCATTAAGAAAACTCAATTGGGCATCATATCCTCTCCCTTCTTACGAATCTCGCTGTATGCTTATTAATATCAAAACTCTGAAGAAACGACGAGAAACAACCATGATTACCATTGTAAACGATATAATCTCACAACGTGTTAATTCACCAAATCTGCTAGAAACTCTCAACTTTTATGCTCCTTCTCGTCCTTTAAGAACGCGCAATATTTTTACTATTAATAATAACCGGTAACTGCACGCCAAATATGGACTAATTAACAGCATCATGAACGCATACAACAAACACTGCGAGATTATAGACGTTACCATGTCCCGAAACGCATTAAAAAGCGCATTACGTGCTAGAACTCGATAGCTTAAGATTAACGTATACATTAGAATTGTAGTCTACATTGATTGACGAAATAAATAAATAAATAAATAAATTATGGGTCACTTTCACGTAAATACGTCTATTCTCACGAAACTGAACAATTTTCATTAGCAGTGGTATTTTTTGCAACTCACTTGTAACCTCATTCATACGATTGAAATGATTAAAAGTTGAAAATGTCACTAAAAACTATAATTATGCTCGGTGCAATGAGTGAAGTGACCCATAATTGTAATAATGTTATATTATGCGGTACACAATTGTGGGTCAGTCCATATTTTGGCTATTTTTATTACTTTTACATGATTATGCAACAAGACTGAATAAAATAAATTATTATCAAGTTTTTATAACAATAAAATAACTTGCGTTATGTAATTTGACAATATTATAGTTCAAATTATTCACGAACTAATTGTACGACACATTCCCCTAGTTCGTCCGCGCCGTAAACCAACATGAGGAAATAGTGAACTCCTTCGTCTAAACCGAACACGAAAATCGACTCTTCGTGCGCATCAGAAAACACGTAATACCTTCAACCGAATACGTTTTACTACAGCCAGTTGAAATTATAAAATCCTCAACAAAAGACTATACCTGAATTACGTGAGGAAAAGAGAGCGCAGCTTGCGTTTAAGCCGAAAATCTATTGAAATTTGTTAAACAAGAAACGCAAGGAAGATGGTTTACCTTCGAGCGTGTATTTGCTTGGCGAGGAGGCGACAACTCTGAGCTGTAAATGCGATCTATTTGCTAAACATTTCTCGAGCGTTTTTAACCTTGAGTGTGCTAGTACTGACAATATTGCAGAGGCATTACGATTCGTTTCTCGCGATGTGGTTACAGCTCCAATATTCACAATCACTGAAATTGTAGTTACCGAAGCCAGCTGTAAAATGAAACAATCGTACAGCGCTGGGCCGGACGGTATCCCAACAGTCTTACTGAAAAAATGTTGCGAGTCTTTGAAATCGCCTATTACTTCGTTATTTAATCTCTCTATGCGATGTCAGCAATTTCCTCGAAGTTGGAAAACATCCTTCATGTTACCTGTTTTCAAAAAAGGCGAAAAGCCTAACGTAGAAAACTATCGTGGAATAACTTCTTTGTGTGCCTGCTCGAAAGTACTGGAAGCTATTGTGTACAAACATCTTTTCTTTCGCGTAAAAAATTATATTTGATTTGATAGCATTGCTTTCCTCATATCTACAACATCGCAGAATGGCAGTAAAATTAGGATCGTCAACATCTGTTTGGTTCCAGAATAATTCAGGAGTACCTCAGGGTAGCGTTTTAGGACCTCTGCTGTTTTCACTATTTGTAAATGACTTATCACTTCTATTACCGACCGGAACAAGATTATTTTATGCAGATGATGCGTAAATCTACATGATAATTCGTAACGACAATGACTGCCTGAGACTACAACAACTAGTTAACCTATTTGCAGAGTGGTGTGGTTGCAACAACATGGCCATTAGCATTCCAAAATGTACAGTCATCAGCTTCTCTCGGAAAAAACATACAGTGATGCATGACCACTGTATATATGATCAGCCCTTGCAACGTAATACTGTTGTTACTGACCTCGGTGTTGTTTTGGATGATCAGCTTACGTTTCGACAACATTATGAAATGATCAATAATAAAGGTAATCGACAGTTAGGACTCATCCTAAAAATTGGAAAAGAATATCAAGATCCAGGTACATGGCGCACTCTCTTCTGCTCACTGGTGCTCACTGGTGGACCAATATTAGAAACCAGCTGTGTTGTCTAGGATCCACACTTCGAATTTTGGTCCAATCGCATTGAGTGCATTCAAAAACGCTTCGTCCGTTGTATTTGTCGTTCGTTACCGTGGAGTAATCCAGATAACTTGCCACCGTATGAGGTACTCTGTTCATTAGTTGGTCTCACATCGCTCTTTCAACGACGGCAGGATCTCATCGCTAATATGACCCACAAAATCCTGCTGGGTGTTAATGACTGCCCTGAAATACTGTCGTCGCTTAGCTAGCACTGTCCAGCCCGACCTCAACGACATCAACAGCTGCTGCGTTTTGGGACTAACCGTACTAACTACGGCTCGCATGAACCAGTACGACACATGGCCAGAGTTTATAACCATCGTCAGGGTTTGAACTTTTGAATGTGAATAGTGTATTTTGTGTTTGTATTCTATTTTTATTTTGTTATATATATGTTTTTTGGAAAAGATGCTGGGTTTTTATGCCACTTTGAGGATGGATCAATTTCTACTCAAGGTGGCTTTTCCCAGCCACACAGCTTGAATATTTCATTTAGACCTTGAGTTGGTTGGAATTAATTCAATAAATATAAATATATATAAATATAAATGATTTCGAATGCCAAAAGTGACCCATAATTGTGTCTCTGGCTATGTAAGTGAAATTTTTTTCCCAACCGATTTACACGCATCAACTGCAGTGAAACTAATTGTTGATCGAAAGTACACATCAGAACACAGAGATAGATAGTAAAACATTCGTAGTTGATATTTTTTCCATTTTTAAATCCATTGTTAAATATTCAGATAACACGTTGACTGACCCATAATTGTAGAGGGACTGTATATTATTTTTGCCTTTCTCCTAGAAAAGTATAGCAATCACTGAAAAAACTGAAGGTATAAAAGTGCTCCAAAGGGCCGAATGTCGTATATCACTCGACTCAGTTCGACGAGCTGAGCATTTTCTGTATGTGTGCGTGTGTAACGCTCTCCCAATCTCACTCGGTTTTCTCAGAGATGGCTGGACCGATTTCAATGAAATTAATTGCAAATGAAAGGTTTATTTGCCCCATAAGACCCTATTGAATTTTATTATAATAGGATTTCTAGTTTAGAGGTAATGTATCAAAATGTAAAAATCACGAAACATCAATATTTCAGAAACTACACAACCGATTTGAACAAAATAAATTTTAAATGAACGGGCTACCTGAAAAACCTTTAACTTTTGAATTTCATTAAGATTGAACATGTGGTTCAAAAGTTATGGAAAGAAACGTGTTCTCGAGACTATTTAATCTCACTCATGTTTCTCAGAGATGGCTGAACCGATTTTCATAAAATCAGTGTCAAATGGAAGGTCTATTTGCCCCATAAGACCTTATTGATTGTTTTTGCAATCGGACTATTACTTTGCCTGTTATGTTTAAAAATGTGAAATCCAGCTATGAAAAGTAAAATATTTACAAGACTACTTAAACTCACTCACTTTTCTCAGAGATGGCTGAACTGATTTTCACTAAATTAGTGTCAAATGAGAGGTCCAGCTACCTCATAACACCCTATTCAATTTAACTGTAATCGGACTGTAACTTCGTCTGTAATGTATCGAAATGTGAAAATCACGAAACTTCATTATCTCAGAAACTACACAACCGATTTAAACAATATTGATACCAGATGAACGAGCTAGTTTAGGGGTCACTGATAAATTATGATTGAACAAGTGGTTTCATAATTCGGCTGCTCTATACGTTCCCATTTCATTCGATCATAATCGAACTTAAGCAACCGTTATATATTAAATTGTTAAAAAAACGAGTCTATTATCTCAAAGATTACACGACTTATTCAACATAACTAGCGTCATACGAATGAGTTATTTCTTAAACTTATAAACAACTAACTTCATCATTGCTTATTCGGCAGCCGAACAGGAAAGTTCAGTTTCTTGAATGGTTTGCAGTTTACCCGCATTAATTAGCTGTTTCGTTCTAGCGCTCGACCGTATAGTGCGTTGGTAGTGGTGTTGCTCGACGCGTGTGCTGATCGTGTCCAGCGGGTTTTTGCAGTGTCTCTTCTCACAGCAGAGCAGTTCAATTACTTGGAGACAGTGCGATTGGTGGGTGAGTGAGCCCCGACGGGGGAAAGGCAAGCGGCGCCGCCGCTGTGCAGTTGAAGCAGAATCGGAGAAAGTGCTGCGGATCTACATCTACATATACATAAGATAAGTTGAACAACATTATCATTCTTTCTTATATTTCTTCTGATATACAAACATATACTCTGATTTCTCATTCTCTTCCCTTTCTCCTATATATAATAATTATTTTACTCGTAAATATAAGTAACTCATTTCACATAACAACTTTTGGCGGTAAACAGTCCACGACTGGACAATGGCGGTGGGTGGACTGCAAATTCCCTCAGACCTTTCATCCAATTCAGAGGAAAATGAATCTGGAATGGATTTTTCTGACATTCCAAAAAATGGTGTTGACAGTTTCTTTGACGTGATCAAGAAACGGAAAAGACCGGGAAAAACTATTTCACCTATTCTATCCACCGATGTCGCAACAGTTCGGGTAAAGAAATATAATGAAAACCAACCTGGACTTCGTTAGGTGGTATATTTCCGGTCAAAAAAACAAACCACTTAAGGTCAAGCAGATTTGCAAAACTCTGCGTTTGAGATATACCAGCCTGATTGAGGTGTGCAAGGTCAATGCTAATAAGCTGAAAGCGACCTTTTCTGACCTCACACACGCAAACGCGGTCGTTGAAGATGAAAATTTCACGATCGAGTACCGGGTATATATTCCGGCACGGGCAATCGAGATCGAGGGAGTAATTACAGGACCCGATCTAACTGAAAAAGAAATAATGGAAGGTTTTGGATGTTTTAAAAACCCAAACCTTCCAAATATTAAAATTCTAGAATGCAGAAGAATGCATTCTAAAGATAATATGGGAAACTATTCGCCGAATAACTCGTTTGAGTCACTTTTGCCGGAAAAGTGCTCCCAGATTTTCTCGTGCTGTGCAAACTTCGACTACCAGTCCGACTCTTTATTCCAAAAGTCATGACTTGTACAAATTGTCTGCAGTTAGGGCATACAAAAACCTACTGCAGTAATAAGACCAAATGTAACAAGTGTGGCGAAATCTTAGAGAATAACCACACCTGTAGCGAACAGGAAGCAAAATGCTCCCTATGTGCTGGCAACCCACATGAAATTGAAACGTGCCCAAAATACAAGCTGCGCTCTGACGCACTTGAAAAATCGTCAAAGCAACGCAGTAAGTAGTCTTTGCACAGATGCTTAAGACTGCTCTTCTGCAGGAAGAAAATCGATACTCAAGTTTGGAGAGCGTAGATTCAAACGATGATGAAGAGGATTATCAACCTCTTCCGTCAACCGGAGCCGTGCGAAAACGGCCAAGCGCATCTTCTCCTAAACTTCCTAGAAAGGAACAGAAGAAGACGCTTAATGATACCCCACGAGGTTCCGCTTCCAAGGAAAATGCTAAAGCGTCACCACCTGGTTTTAAGGTTAACTGTGTTAAAGATTTTCCCAAACTACCAGCAAAACAATCGGCTTCCGCCACAAAACAGTCATTGGAGTCTGAAATACCGCCCACTGATGGGCGTATCTCATTCGGAATGATCGTTGAATGGATATTTACCACTTTTGGTCTATCTGATTCCCTCAAAAGTATGATTTCAGCTTGGCTCCCAAAAATTTGCATGTTGGGTAAGCAACTAAGCACTAAATGGCCCCTCCTCGCGTTCGAATCCTTCGATGTCTAAATTAAACAACAGAAGTGACGAATCGACAATAAGTATCATACAATGGAACTGTAGAAGCTTGATCCCCAAATTAGATAAATTTGAACTCCTGCTCCACGATAGACCGAGGAAACTCTTATGGCGGAGTGCTCCTTGGTATCAAAAAATGCTACACATTCTTCCGTATTCCTCTCCCAGTAATTGACGGTATAGAAATTGTTGCTTGCCATATAACAATTGCTGGTGAGGGCCTCACTGTCGCATCAGTTTACATTCCGCCTAGAGCTACTATTAACCGGTTGCAGCTGACACAAATAACGGAACTGCTGCCGACTCCACGCCTTATCCTGGGAGATTTCAATTCTCACGGTATGGCGTGGGGAGCACCTGCAGATGATAACCGGGCTATTCTTATTGAAAGCTTACTAGACGAGTTCGATATGGCCCTATTGAATATACCTGGGTTAGCTACAAGAATAGCAAGGCCTACAGTACGAGAGAGCACTTTAGATTTATCTATGTGTTCCTCCTCAATAGCTTTGGATTGTAAATGGGAGATTATTCAAGATCCCCATAGTAGTGATCATTTGCCAATAAGTGTTTCGATTATGAGCAGGCTCCAGTCTGTTACCACAGTCGAAGTAGAGTATGATCTCACTCGGAATAGTGATTGGGAAAAATCCTCGAACATGATATCCCAGGAGCTCGAAACAACCGTTGAGCTTTCTTCATCTGACGAATACAACTTTCTTGCGACATTAGTTTTAGATAGCGCGTTGCAATATCAGACGAGGCCCGCCCTTGAGAACAAGTTGAAAATTCGTCCTAACAAACAATGGTGGGACAAAGAATGCACCGAGATGAAAAAAGCTCTGAAAAGAGCATACCTAGCATCCAGGAAAGATCATTCCATTCAACTTTTTGATCAGTTTAGAGAGCTGGAACTGAAACAGGCTAAACTGCACAAACTGAAAAAAAGATCGTAAGCAAAATTTCATAAGCACGTTACCCAGAGATGCTTCTATGAGCTATCTATGGAATACGGCTCGTAAAATGCGCAATAGGTCCGACAACAATGAGGCTAATGAATACTTCGAACGTTGGATCTATGATTTCGCGAAAAAGGTATGCCCAGATGCTGTCCCACCACAGCAGAAATTCAGCGAGACAACGGCGATCGAAGATCCAGAATTTTCAATGTTGGAGTTTTCAATTGCCTCCGCGTCTTGCAAGAACAAGGCTCCAGGACCGGACAGGATCAAATTTAATCTGATGAAAAACCTGCCGGATTCGGCCAAGATACAATTTCTTAAACTGTTTAATAAACTTATCAGGAACAATATGATTCCGGAAGCTTGGAGACAGATTAAGATTATCGCAATCAAAAAGCCAGACAAACCTGCCGCAGATCACCGCTCGTACAGGCCGATTGCGATGCTCTCATGCATACGCAAATTGCTTGAAAAAATGATCTTGCGTAGACTCGGCAACTGGGCAGAAACAACTAACCAACTATCAGAGACCCAGTTCGACTTTCGTAGGAGCAAGGGCCCTAATGATTGCCTGGCCTTGCTAGCCACAGAAGCGGAAATAGCTCTTGGCAGCAAACAACAAATGCCTTCGGTTTTCCTGGATATCACATGCGCATTTGATTCAGTTTTAATCGAAATTCTTTCCGAGAAACTGCATCAAAGAGGATTCTCTCCTATATTGACAAACTTTTTGATCAACCTGCTGTCTGAAAAGCATTTACTTTTCAACCACGGTTCTTCAATAATAACATGAACGAGCTACATGGGTCTCCCCTGAGGCTCTTGTCTGAGTCCGCTGTTGTACAACTTCTACATCAGTGACATTGACACATGCTTGACGGACGGTTGCACAATGCGCCAGTTAGCGCCAGACTGCGAAATATCGGCCACTGCGTCTCTGGCCGTAGACATGAAAAACAGGCTGCAAAATACGCTAGATAATCTGACAGGTTGGGCCAGTTGTCTTGGAATTGAATTTTCGCCCGAAAAAACGGAGATGGTAGTCTTTTCAAAAAAGAGACCACCACCCCGTTTGGAGCTAGTTCTGTCCGAAAGACCCATCACTCAGTCACCTAGCTTTAAATATAAGTATGGTATGACTCTAAGTGCACATGGGAGAAACATGTCAATTACCTGAAGCAAAGATGCCAACCAAGAATCAATTTTCTTCGGATGGTAACAGGAACATCATGGGGAGCTCATCCAGAGGATTTGATACGACTCTACCGAACCACGATTCTGCCCGTTATAGAATACGGCAGCATATGCTTCAGAGGTGTCGCAGCTTCACACATGTTAAAGCTAGAGAGGATACAATACCGTTGTTTGCGTATCGCTCTAGGCTGCATGCAGTCGACACATACCATGTTTCTAGAGGTCATAGCTGGAATGCTACCACTCAAAGAGAGGCTGTTTGAGTTGGCTTTCCGT
The DNA here is from genome assembly GCF_029784165.1 of Wyeomyia smithii. NCBI lineage: Eukaryota > Metazoa > Arthropoda > Insecta > Diptera > Culicidae > Wyeomyia > Wyeomyia smithii. The sequence goes on from NC_073696.1 coordinate 155,916,187, forward strand.
TTCCTCATTAGATCGGAAATAGCAAATCCAATGCTTATTGCGAACTATGAGAAATGTTTGGAAGTTGTTCAGAAACCCTGTATGTCAGTATACCAGCGGTTCATGTCCATGGAGATAAAGCCTTCGCTTGTTGCTCCATCCCGTGAGATTTCAACATCGCTAGACAATCGTTCTGTTGCATTTGATTTGACGATGAAACAAGGAATCCATGGAATTCCCGAACACCTTAAACCAACAGTTGTGCCATCAAAATTGTCGGCAAAATTCGGCCACCTTCCAGAACAGAATTCTTTTTTCACGAACGGATCTGTAATGGATGGACATTCCGGATATGGCATTTTCAACATGGATCATCGCATATCCCGCAAACTGGCACAGCCTTGCTCCATATACGTAGCTGAATTAGCTGCCATACACAATTCGCTACATATTATCGAGCTCAAACCACCAGGCAATTATTTTATCTTTTCGGACAGCCTCAGTTCTATCGAAGCTCTCCAATCGATTAAACCGGTCAAGCACCCGTCCAATTTCCTTCCGGAAATTAGACGGATATTAGAAGAGCTGGTTGATCGGTCTTATACTATCTGTTTTTTGTGGGTCTCCTCTCATTGTTCAATCCCAGGCAATGAAGAAGCTGATTTACTATCGAAGAGGGGGGCCATAGAAGGAGATACGTTTGAAAGACCGATCACCTGTACCGAATATTTTCACCTGCCCCGACAAACGGCCCTGGCAAAGTGGCAGGAAAGATGGGATATTGGCGACCTAGGGCGATGGATGCACTCGATCTCGCCCAAAGTGTCTACAAAAGTTTGGTTTAAAGGCTCGATTTAACTCGGGATTTTATACGAGTTATTTCGCGCCTAATGTCAAACCATTACATAGCTAACACCCACCTATATCGAATTGGATTAGTCGATACCAATTTTTGCGAATGTGGAGGGTACGAGGATATCGAACACATTGTCTTCGTATGCCCTGAATATCACAGAGCAAGGAAAAAATTGTTCGATTCCCTCCGGAAACGGAATGCACCACCCACAATGCAAGTCCGCGATGCACTTGCCAGCCAAAATGCCAGTTTTCTCATCCCTATATACGAGTTCATTGAAGAAATCAACTATCATATCTGAACTCTCTTTCTTTCTCTCTATCCCTTTCTTGCTATCAAAATCTTCATGAACAATACTTATCATTGTTTTTCTTTCTCTATTATTCATCTCAGGTTTTGATTTCCAAGAGGCAAGGACTCATCATCCCTCAATTTTATTAGTCATATAAGAAGATGTACATATTAATTACAAGTCACATTATTTTGTATTTTTGAATTGTATTTTTGAAATGTATTTTTAAAATGTATTTTTAAGAAGAAAGAAGAGAGGGTTCTCATTCCAATTTGAGGAGGAGCAGTCGGGTTACAGGCTCTACTCAAGCTGGCTTTTCCCTACTCCAAAAGCCATTCGGCCCCGTTATGCTTAGCGGTTGGGCCTAAATAAATATTAGAGTTTAAAAAAACTAACTTCATAACAACTTGATATGTGGTTCAAAAGTTATGGAACGAAAAGAAATTCAGAGACTATTTAAAACTATACCTGCTTTGATAATTTAAATGCGGTTTCGTACTATTTGAACGTTCCCGGAATCGCTCGTGATGAAATTGTTAAGCCATTTCTTTTATTTCGCTATTTCTTAAGCACTTACATTACGTCAAATTTCATATTTTATACTTCAATTACAACATCAATATTTTAGAACCCAAAGAGTGAATATTCTTTTATTGGATTGAAGCGCCCATGTAAATCTATTTTTACAAATAATAAGTTTGAATGAGAAAGGCTGGCTCTGACCGCTAGGTGGATTAATTTAAGTTTTCAGTGTAAAACAACCTGATAGGATGAAATACTTGTTATGTTTTGACTATTTTAGTTTTAAACAATTTAAAACAAGTAAAACTCAATGCCTAATTTCAATATATTATGTGTATGCATGTACCTAAAGTTCATTATATTACAGATGTGAATGCTTCTCACATCTCATGAGCCTACCTGATAAATTTACCTATGAAAATGGTGTTAATGTGTAAGAAAAAATTTACTTTTTTACTCTATAATTCAAATGTTTTATTTTCAAACATAATCACTTGGCATCTATTTCTTACCACTACTAAATACAGTAAATATTTTTGGGTCATCTTCTGAACTAGAATATCTTTTAACTGCTATTTGATTATTACTTGAAGGTACAAAACTATGAAATTTCTGTGTTCCAGGTATAGGTTATACTTGACTGAATAGTTCTTCTAGTTCCTCTGACATTTTTGTGTACTGTTCTTTGCATATGTAGCAGAAATTTAATTTAGTTATACATTTGTCTGTTTGTTAAATTGCCCAGTCGTCAAGTTCTCTTGGAGTTTTAATAGTATTTCCGTAATCTCGGGCAAGCCTTGCTCTCTTTACCATTCGTTTGAGAGTACCTCCGATTGCGTCACAGGGACCTTTCCCATGTGATGTTGCGAAATAGTGCCACTCTACTTCTAATTCATGCCTTAATTTGAAATAACACAGGCTCGCAATTTTTGTTTGTTTTTATAATGAGCAGCTGCTCCATCTGACATAAAAATAATTTTTGAGAAAATAATTTCCTGTTTCATGAAATTAACTAATTTTGATATGAATAGCTGGGCAGCCACAGTATCATACGTCAAAACTTCTGATATTACATTGAAACTTACATTTTCTAATTTACCATCCCTCTTATAATAAATTTCAAATAGATGAATTGTTGCTTGAGAATTATTCCAATGATAACCCTAAGCTGCATTTTGGATAACAAATGAGTAATTTTCCGGAAAGGCCCAAATCACAAGAATCTCACCTTCAGCCAACGAATCTTTTCTGTTCTAAGAAATGAAGACTGTAAATGTAAATGAAGTCATGAGTTATAAGCTTATCAATTTTCCCAACGTAATACTAAATTAATTCGTCAACAGGCTTTATAATGGTTTCCAAGTTGCAACGATCAGTGGTCACCCACTGCTGAAAAATAATATCTTCGTCAATATTTTCCTCTAATTGTGAAAGAAGTTCTTCTTCGACAGTTTGTTTGGAGGAACATTGCTTGCAAAAACGCAAATAACAATCTGATTATCTGATTCATATCTGATGTCCTAATAGAAATATTACACAACATTTTTTCCATTATTTCTGCCTGTGATACTACTTTTAAAGTGTTAGACATTAATTTAACATTTTCGTGTATTGTGCATACACACACGTTATGAGTCGCGGTACTATCAAGAAGTATGCAATGTTTGGTACTATCAAGAAGTATGCAATGTTTGTCTGTGTAAATAAAGTAAAACCAATTTCAATACCACTACATGTCTCTTGAAAAATCGTGTACGCCTCTTTGAGAGACATCATTAAAAGACGTTCTTGAACATGTTCTTTTTTGTTATTTCGAAGCTCAGACACAAAATCGTTAGTTCTTGGCATAGGTCTACTAATGTCATCATTGTCAAAAAAATCTATTACCGATTTTTTATCAATTTCACTGATTCCACGCCCACATTTCGAATTAGGGGTACAAAGTATACCCTGATCTTAAACAAGTGTTTTCATCTGTTTCACTATATATGGCGACGCCTCGAATTCCTTCACTATTTTAGCGATGGACCACGATTTTGGTAGCACTGACAATATTTTTACCTGGTCAATCCTGCTTGTAGTAGGAGCTTTAAATTTCTCCAATAATTGCATAATCATTTCATCATACGTTCCTGCTTAGCCATGTCCGTTGAATCTATGCCGAATATGTTTCGTCGCACTGCCTGCGTGATCTCCGTAAATTTTTTAACACGATAATCGGTACTTCTCATGCTCCTGGTCGAAATTGGGGAAACTTCCAGAGTTTGCACGATGTTGCGTTCGTCGCTTTTTTTTTGTGGAACACTTCTGCTATGCGATATTACAGCTTGACAAGAAACACAAATGTGCATCGATTCATCCAGTTGGTGGTCATAACCCATGAACCGTATTTTTTCTATTATCGTTGAAGATAAACTGCGTGAACCCTTACGGCTGCACTTCTTATTGACAACAGCTGCACAGTATTTCGAATATTTCAGCCGTGATATATCTTTTTGATCCAGTCAAAACATCAGCAGCAGCACAGCATGTTCTACAGCGGCCACGTGCTTCACGCAGGATTTTGCTTCCAGCGTCAAAAACAACACTCAAACACTGGTTCTATTATTACCTAATTTATTGACATTACACATTTACACAACATCACAAGTATTTCATTCTATCAAGGTGTTAAACACTAAAAAAAATAATATACCTTGGTTTTAGTTTGCATTGTCATTTTTTATTTTAGATAACAACTTTTTTCCTTAAATATGCTCAGGTTGCGATGTATAAACGAAATGTAGCCAACAATGTTGTCTTTCACCAAAAAAAATTTTAGCCAATTCGGAGATGACCATTTTTTTAAATCGATGTTTTGTGTTTGAACAGCATTTTTTTTCAGAGTAGGACTTGATATAAAATTTTTTCCTTATTATTTTACGAAAATTCAGACGATTTCCTAAAAGTTGATTATAGAACACCTTTTGTAGAATTTACCGTTTTTGAATTATATTGATTTACAAAAAATCGGCAAAAAAAGTTTCGCCCTTTTCAGAAGACAGTTCGGTACATTACAAACGAAATTACAGTCCGATTACATTAAAATTCAATAGGGTGTTATGAGGCAGCTATACTTAATAATTGACACTTATTTTGTGGAAATCGGGTCAGCCATCTCTGAGAAAAGTGAGTGAATTCATGTAGTCTTCGGAATATGTTCCTTTTCATAGCTAGATTTCACATTTTTAAACATAACAGGTAAAGTAACAGTCCGATTGCAAAACAAATCAATTGGGTCTTAGGGGGAAACAAGACCTTCCATTTGACACTGTATTTATGAAAATCGGTCCAGTGAGTGAGACTAAACTGTCTCCAAAACACATTTCTTTAAATAACTTTTGAACCACATGTTCAATCTTTATAAAATTCAAAAGCTAAAAGTTTTTTAGGTAGCCCGTTCATTTTAAACCAATTTTGTTCAAATCGGTTGTGTAGTTTCTGAGATAATGCTGTTTCATGATTTTTACATTTTGATACATAACCTCTAAACTAAAAATTCGATTACAATGAAATTTAATAGGGTCTTATGGACAATAAAACCTTTTATTTGCAATTAATTTAATGAAAATCAGTCCAGCCATCACATTCGTTGTTTTGCTTTCGTCTCGATTAAATCGAGACTCAATTGATTAAATTGATTGAGATTAAATCGACGCAAATTGTTTATCTCCGTTTGAGCTCGCAAAATAACAATACACGAGTTATCGTACGGGTGTTTTTTTGTCGATTAGTTCTTGTGTTGCGCGATAACAATAGCCTGTTGTATATCGGCAGAAACATCTGCACACTGGTAGGGGCAGGCTACCCCGCCAGTGATTCGATACGCAGCTGATATATCAGCAAGAATAATTCTTCCGCACCGCTGTTACCCCGCTAGCAGCACGGACCACCATACGATCGAGCGAGTGGAAGTCAACTACAAGTGGCATCTACAAGGTCGCGTGTAAGACACGGCCACTGTGTCACAACACGAAGCTGGATCGTCATTGTTTGTTCTGCGGAGACACTCGATTAATCCAACTATCAGCCGTGAGGTCGTGACTTAGACGTTCGGTGAAGTATTACATTTAGAATTTTTACTATAATTATCAATATTATTACTATGTTATAATATTATTATTAATATTATTATTGATATTATTATTATTGTTATTATTATTATTATTACTACAATTATTATTATTATTATTATTATTATTATTACTATTGTTATTAGTATTAGTATTATTGTCTTTTTTTTTATTTGATCCATTGTAGATTGAAAAATTGTTTTTAAAATTTAATATCAACTACTTGAACCCCCCCCCCCCCCATATTCGAATATTTATCGTTTGTGTGCGGTAGAGCGTAACGCTCCCGCAAAATGGACGACATGCAGGTGCAACTTTTCCTGGAAGTGGAAACAAACGGGAAAGAAATTGAAATTTCTCCCATCAGCTCACCCCTACCTTCCCCTGTGCCCTCCCCTTTGCCAAGTCCTGTACCAAGAGTACCGGAAGTATGGGTAAAAGCTTACCCAGATGCCGCTGGCGGTCCCTACGTTGTTTTTTTCCGGCCCATAAAGAAGCCTTTGAATATTATTCAAATTGGCAAAGACCTGGCAAAACATTTTTCGGCCGTAACCGAGATTACGAAGGTGAGGCCGAACAAACTGCGAGTTGTCGTGAGTAGCTTGAAGCAAGCAAACGAAATTGCTGGCTACGAGCTCTTCACGAGAGAGTATCGCGTGTACATCCCTGCCAAAGATGTAGAAATCGACGGTGTGGTTACCGAGGGGAATCTCACTGTCGATGACATTTTGCGTCATGGAGTTGGCTGTTTTAAAAACCCCTTGATGCAAAGTGTAAAGATACTGGATTGCAAGCAATTGCATTCAGTATCCATCGAAGAAGGGAAGAAGAAATTCCTCCCTTCGGATTCCTTCCGAGTAACATTCGCCGGATCCGCGCTGCCGAACTACGTCCGCTTGGACAGGGTTCGTCTACCTGTACGCCTGTTCGTACCGCGGGTCATGCATTGCCAAAACTGTAAGCAGTTAGGTCACACAGCCACCTACTACTGCAACAAGGCACGCTGTAGCAAGTGCGGAGGCAATCATGCTGAGAACGCTTGCAGTGGGGATACTGAAAAGTGTCTTTATTGCGAGGGAACTCGGCATGACCTTCCGGCATGTCCCACGTACAAACAGCGCGAGGAAAAAATTAAGCGTTCCCTAAGGAACGATCAAAGCGCTCTTTTGCAGAAATGCTTAAGAGGGCTGAGCCACGCTTGACAGGAAACATCTTTTCCTTCTTGCCAACTGATGAGGGTACATCTGACGATCCCGTCGAAGGGTGTTCCTATGCCTTGCCAGAGGGATCTAGGAAGAGGAGAATGCTCAACTCTCCTAATCTTTCTCGCAAAGGTCGTAAGATAACCCCTAGCGGAATGACCAATAAGACAACACAAAAAGGAAGCGGTGAAGAAAAACCGAAGCAAGTACCCCCCGGTTTTAATTTCAAATCAAACCAGGAGTACCCACCGCTTCCGGGGGCACCAAAAACCCCTCGTGCACCCATTTCTCGATCAGAAGATAAAACAGGGTTCATAAAATTTTCTGATATTGTGGACTGGATATTTAAAACATTCAACATACCAGATCCCCTACAAAATATTCTTCTTGCCCTTCTTTCTACAGTGAAAACCTTTTTGAAGCAACTAGCAGCAACTTGGCCCCTCATTTCAGCTATTATATCTTTCGATGACTAATACGGCGAAAGAGGTTAGGAATTTTTTCACTGTATTATAGTGGAATTGCAGAAGTATCATCCCCAAATTCGATTTATTTTCTTATTTGATGAATACATACAATTGTGACGCATTCGCGCTCTGTGAAACCTTTCTCAATTCGAACGATCAACTCAATTTCCACGATTTTAACATTATTCGTTGAGATCGAGACTCACACGGTGGAGGGGTACTTTTAGGGATCAAAAAGTGCTATTCTTTTTTCAGAATCGACCTCCCCTCGATCTCGAATATTGAAGTTGTTGCCATTCAAACGAATTTGAATGGAAAAGACCTTTGCCTTGTTTCGTTATATATTCCCCCATCCGCGCGGATTGAACAGAGGCAACTCCTTGATATAGCAGAATTGCTTCCCGCACCTTTTATGATATTGGGAGATTTTAATTCTCACTGTTCGCTATGGGGGTCGCTGTACGACGACAACCGATCTTCTTTAATTTATAACTTGATCGACGACTTCAATATGAAACTTTTTAATACTGGGGAAGCGACACGTGTACCTAATCCTCCAGCACGTGAAAGCGTGCTTGACCTATCCCTCTGCTCGACATCACTAGCGTTAGATTGCCAGTGGAAAGTAATCAACGATCCCCACGGTAGTGATCATCTTCCAATCGTTATATCAATTGCTAATGGTTCAACTCCCCGGAACCCAATCAATATTTCCTACGACCTTACACGTAATATTGATTGGAAGCGTTATGAGTCTATTATAGCGGAATCTATCGAGACTCACGAGGAACTTCCTCCGGAGGAAGAATACGCGTTCTTAGCTGGCTTGATAATCGACGCCGCGACTCAAGCTCAGACGAAACCGATACCCGGGGTAACGATTAGACAGCGCCCTCCCAACAAATGGTGGGACAAAGAGTGCTCTGAGCTGTACGTGCGAAAGTCCGCGGCGTATAAGGACTACCGGGAGTACGGCACTGTCAACCTGCTTCGAAAGTACGAGGCACTGGGCAGGCAGATGAAGAGCTTAGTAAAGGCGAAAAAACGCGGGTACTGGCGGCGGTTCGTAAACGCGTTGTCGAGGGAAACAGCGATGAGCACTCTTTGGGATACCGCCAGGCGCATGCGGAACCGTGACGTTTCGAATGAGAGTGAGGAGTATTCAGATCGCTGGATACTCGATTTTGCCAAAAAGGTCTGTCCGGACTCTGTACCGGAACAGAAAACCTTTCGCGACGCGTTTATAGTAACTACGGAAGAGCCTCCATTTTTGATGTTGGAATTTTCAATGGCTCTCCTGTCGTGCAACAATAAGGCTCCAGGGTTAGATAGAATAAAATTCAACCTGTTGAAGAATCTACCCGACTCTGCAAAAAGACGCTTGTTGAATTTGTTCAACAAGTTTCTTGAGCTAAATATTGTTCCGCATGACTGGAGGGAGGTAAAAGTCATTGCTATTCGGAAACCCGGGAAACCTGCCTCTGATCACAATTCATATAGGCCGATTGCGATGCTCTCTTGCCTCCGGAAATTAATGGAGAAAATGATCCTCTTACGGTTAGACAAATGGGTCGAAACAAACGGTTTACTTTCAGATACTCAATTTGGCTTTCGCCGGGGCAAAGGGACGAACGATTGCCTAGCGTTACTTTCTACTGAAATTCAAGTCGCATTTGCTCGGAAAGAGCAAATGGCTTCTGCGTTCTTGGATATTAAGGGGGCTTTTGACTCTGTCTCTGTAGAAGTTTTAAGCGCGAAACTTCATTCGCAGGGACTTTCACCAAATTTGAATAACTTTTTGCTCAACTTGTTGTCAGAAAAGCATATGTATTTCTCACATGGCGATTCGACAACTTCCCGAATTAGTTACATGGGCCTTCCCCAGGGCTCATGTTTAAGTCCTCTCTTATATAATTTTTACGTCAATGACATCGATGAATGTCTTGCAAATTCATGCACGCTAAGGCAACTTGCAGACGATAGCGTTGTAGCCATTACTGGTAGCGAGGCTAGCGATCTGCAAGGACCATTGCAAGATACCTTAGACAATTTGTCTGAATGGGCTCTTAAGCTGGGTATCGAATTCTCTCCGGAGAAAACTGAGTTGGTCGTTTTTTCTAGGAAGCATAACCCAGCTCAGCTGCAGCTCGTACTAACGGGTAAAACGATCTTTCAGGTTTTAGTCGATAAATATCTCGGGGTCTGGTTCGACTCTAAATGCACCTGGGCTTGTCATATTAGGTATCTGACACGAAAATGCCAACAGAGGATTAATTTTCTTCGTACGATTACCGGAACCTGGTGGGGAGCCCACCCAGGAGACCTTCTGAGGTTATACCAAACAACAATACTGTCAGTTCTTGAGTACGGTTGTTTCTGCTTTCGCTCCGCTGCGAACACGCATATTTAGAAACTAGAAAGAATACAATATCGTTGTTTGCGTATTGCCTTGGGTTGCATGCAGTCGACCCATACGATGAGTCTTGAAGTGTTAGCGGGTATTCTTCCGTTGAAACATCGTTTTTGGAATCTCTCTTACCGGTTGCTAATTCGATGCACAGTTATGAACCCATTAGTAATTGAAAATTTCGAGAGGTTGGTCGACCTTCAATCTCAATCCAGATTTATGACTTTATATTTTGACTATATGGCTCAAGATATTAATCCTTCATCATACGATTCCTCCAATGTCGCACTTTTAGATACTTCTAATAATGCTATATTCTTCGACACCACCATGAAACAAGACATTTCTGGTATCCCGGATCAATTGCGACCCCAAGAGATCCCTAAGATTTTTTCCAATAAGTTTAAACATGTTAGTTATGATAAAAGGTTTTACACTGACGGATCTAATCTAGATGAGTCCACTGGCTTCGGTGTTTTCCACGAAAATTTTACCGCCTCCTACAAACTCGATGCTCCTGCTTCCGTGTACGTCGCAGAACTTGCTGCTATTCAGTACTCTCTTGGAATCATCGAAACCCTACCCATAGACCACTACTTCATCTTCACAGATAGTCTCAGTGCCATTGAGGCTCTGCGATCGATGAAGCCTGTGAAGCACACCCCGTATTTCCTGGGGAAAATACGGCGGTTTTTAAGTGCTTTAACAGATAAAAATTACCGGGTTACCTTAGCGTGGGTCCCTTCTCATTGCTCGATTCCGGGTAATGAAAAGGCTGACTCTTTAGCTAAGGTGGGTGCTATTGATGGCGATATTTATGAAAGACCAATTGCTTATGATGAATTTTATAGCATTTTGCGTCAGAGAACACTCAACAGTTGGCAATCATCATGGAACTCAGATGAACTGGGACGGTGGCTACATTCCATTTTTCCTAAGGTATCGACGAAAGCATGGTTCAAAGGGGTTGGATGTAGGTCGGGACTTCATTCGCGTGATGTCCAGACTTATGTCCAATCACTACACGTTAAACACGCATCTCTTTCGTATAGGGCTTGTAGACAGTAATCACTGCGTTTGTGGCGATGGCTACCATGACATCGAGCATGTTGTTTGGTCGTGTGCCGAATTCTGTGATGTTAGGTCCGAGCTTATAGATTCCCTCCGGGCCCGAGGAAAACAACAGAACGTACCCGTTAGAGACATTCTGGGAAGCGGTGATCTCCAGTACATGACACAACTGTACTGTTATTTGAAAAAGACTGACATTAAAATTTAATATTCTTTTGTCTATTTGTCAGAATCCCCGTATACGAAGCTGGAGACACGAACACGAAGAGCCTAAATTTATGTTCAAAAAACAAAAAAGAACACCAGTCGAAACACAAATAGATCGTATATCTTAATTAGTTTTAAGCAAGAATTGTATTTCCCTCCTCTCACCTTAAATCCCCACTAGCTCGTAGTCGGCCGCGAGAATAAATAAAAGGCCTCCCTCTTTTCCCTGCTAACGTAGAATTAATACGAATTGTACTTGGCTCAGTAAAACAGAAAATGTATCGTGCCGTGTCAAATAAACTAATTTTAAACTATAAACTATAAGTCCAGCCATCTCTGAGAAAAGTGAGTGAGAATAAAAATCTGCACATACACACACACATACACACACACACACACACAGAAAATGCTCAGCTCGTCGAGCTGAGTCGAGTGATATATGCCATTCGGCCCTTTGGAGCACTTTTATATCTTCGGTTTTTCAAGTGATTGCTATACCTTTCCAGGAGAAAGGCAAAAATATATCTTTTTTGCCTTTCTCCTAGAAAGGTATAGCAATCACTGAAAAAACTTGAGATATGAAAGTGCTTCAGAGGGCCAAATGTTGTATATCACTCGACTTAGTTCGACGAGCTGTGCATTTTCTGTATGTATGTATGTGTGTATGTGTGTGTGCGTGTGTGTGTATGTGCAACCTTTTTTTCTCACTCACTTTTCTCAAAGATGGCTGGACCGATTTTCGTGAAATTAATTGCAAATGAAAGGTGTAGTTACCCCACAGGTTGCTAATGAATTTCATTGTAATCGGATTTTTGGTTTAGAGGTTATGTATCAAAATGTAAAAATCACGAAACATCAATATTTCTGAAACTACACAACCGATTTTAACAAAACTGATGTCAAATGAACGGGCTATCTTCAGAACTCTTAACTTATAAATTTCATAGAGATCAAACATATGGTTCAAAAGTTATGTGAAGAAATGTTTTCCAGAGGCTGTTTAAACTCAATCACTTTTCTCAGGGATGGTTGGGCCGATTGTCACAGAATTAGTCTCGAATGAAAGGCCTTGTTGTCCCATAGGTTGCTTTTGAATTTCATTGTAATCGGTTAGTAACTTTATAAAACCGTTTTTTACGAAATTAGTTGAAAATGAAAAGTAGTGGCCTCATAGCACCCTATTAAACTTTATTGTAATTGGATTTTTAGTTTAGGCACCGTGTATCAAAATGTGAAAATCACTAAATTCCATTATCTCAGAAACTAAACAACCAATTTAAACAAAACTGGTGCCAAATGAATGGCCTGTCTTGAAAATGCTTAACCAATAATTAAACATGTGGTTGTATAAATGATGTATAAAAGATATGTATAAAAGAAGGAAATCACGTTGTGAAAAGAATCATATTCCAAAGACTGCTTAAGCTCACTCAATTTTTTCAGAATTGTTGGATTTTCACTAAATTCATTTATTTAAAGTGATTTGTTTGTCTTTGAGCCTATGGTTCTTAGAGACTTACTAAACATAAACAAACATATTTAATTCACGTTAGAGTACAAGAAACATTAAAGACTTTTTTTTAAACTTGACAAAACTTTTCACAAAACTTCAAAAGAGCATTTAATTATTGGACTGTTCAATAAAAAGCAAATTTTTTAACTTAGATTCAAAACTATTCTCTGGGAGCAATTTTAGTTCTGACTGGAGTCTGTTATACAGATCGGTTGCCCTGTTGACTGCAGAATTCTGTCCGAATGTCGCTGTATGTCGTCTGGAGGATATCAAACGATCTCTTCCCCTGGTGTTATGATGATGTTGCTCATACAGCCGGTTGAGTATTGTGTTGGTGTGGACCGTACCATGCAGAATACGGTGGATATGCATACAAGCAGCGCAATTATACAGTCTCTTGACGGTTAGGATTTCATGTTTTGAGTGGATGAATGAAGTTGAAGTTCTCCGGTGGTACCCGAACAAGTTTTTAATTGCCTTGTTTTGAATCGTTTGCAATGATTTTAATATCGTCGCATTAGCAGTTCCCCACACTAGTATACCGTATATGAGGTGGCTATGAAACAGAGCGAAGTACAAATTTCTCTTCGTTTCCAAAGGAACAAAATCAGCGATTCTCCTGAAAACACCAGCAACTTGAGCAAGTTTGGAGCTCAACTTACAAATGTGTGCCTTACACTTTAGTTGTTCATCCAGCAGCACACCGAGGTATTTAAACACTTCGACGCTTTCAATTGTGTTATCTCCGTAGAAGATATCGATATTGGTCGTTTTGGGTGTGTTGAACAGCATGTATTTTGTTTTGGAGATATTTTCCGTTAGTTTATGCTGGTTCATCCACAGTCTCAAAGTCGTTAGGTCCTCATTTATTCGCTGTTTCAATTCTTCGCATGATGTCTCAGCATAGATTAGTACGATATCATCGTACTTTATATAACTCCTTTAAGTTGTTTATATAACAGTTGAACAACGTTGGTCCTAAAGTACTACCTTGCACAACTCCAAAGTCAACAGATTGTTGTGTACTAGTGATACCTTTATCGCATAGAAATTGTTTACGATTGTCCAGAAAGTCTCTAAACCACATGCAAGATTTACCTTTGACTCCAAGTTCATTTAAACGACGAAGAAGAATTTTGCGATCGCAGGTATCAAATGCTTTGCTTAGATCGAGGAACACGGCCGCTACCTTTTTTTTTGCGGTCACATGCTGACTGAATGGTTGAAACGACATCGAATAGGGCAGCTTGTGTATTAGACTTAGGTCTGAATCCATATTGCCGAGATGAAAGAAAGCCGTGATCTTCGAGGTGTTCCATAAGCTGCTTATTAACAATTTTTTGAAGAATTTTATCTATAACACAAGGGATGGAAATCGGCCTGAACTCCGAAGGTTCACTTGAAGTTGGTAGCTTTGGAATTGCAACTACTTTTGAGATTTTCAAAGCAGCAGGTACTCGAGACTGAACGAGTGAGGAGTTGACAATATCCATTATGTTTGGGGATAACTCTTCACAAAGATTTTTGAGAAGTCTGGACTGAATACCATCATAACCAGTAGATAATGTGGATGGTAGTGCATGTATGAACCGCTTTATGTCCGTTAGCCCTACAGTCGTGAAGTTGAACGAAATATTTGTTTGTTCACGGAGTAAACCCACTCCCACATACGGTATACCCTCCGCTAGTTGAGCTCCAGCTGTTGCAAAGTAGTATACATAGTTTTTCATCTACAGTATCACATTTATCAGCAATACTGTCATAACTTTTCTTCGAGCCAAGAATTTCTCTGATTGTGTCCTAAGTTTTTGACACACTCTCCCTTATTCCGTTCGAACTTAGCTTCGTAGTATTGTTTCATTTTGCTTCGCTTCATATGTGTCACTTTTCTACACCAATCACTGTATACACTTCTGGTGAATTCGTCGGATCTGTTTTTACGATGCTTTGCATTCCCAATAATTTTTTGACTGTATGCACATTAACAATTCGTGATCAATCCACGGCTTCGAATGTCTGCGGGCCGCTGTTAGCGTTGGTATGGGTCTCGATGAAGCTGAGCCCGATGAACACTTGAAATGAACGAATTATAGTTGGTTTCAACGTTGACGCTGCGGCAAGTCACGATCGGGCATTGTTTTTGACTCTCACGGAAACAATCGATGTTGATCTTCGGATGAATTACACTCGTTTGTGGTAAATTGTTTATTTTGTGATCGGCTTCTACGAAGATAGCGTGGTGGTCGAATAAACACTGTTGTTGAAATAGATTGATTATTAGTTTTGATGTGATCTAGGCACGCGCCATATCGGGTCGGAGAAATGTCGCAAAAGTTAAAACCGTTTGAGAGTACCGTGTTTGTGTATTTCTGTGCCGTGGAACTAGGTCTCAGCAGATCGATATTAAAATCTCCGAATAGGATCATATTACTTGATCCTCTTCGAGTAAGAAAATCATCGAGCAATTCAACAAATCCATCAACAGCTGCCAAGAATATTTGTAGTGGCCTATATATGCAACTTAAAACAATCTTTTCTGGATAACCGATTTCGACAGCAACGATACTATTATACACGTCGCAGAACGATTCTACGAGTTTCGCGTTGATACTTTTGTGGACAAATATTGCGGACCCATCGCCTCGTCTAGATGATCGGGATGCAAAAAAGCAGCGGTAATTTAGAAGTGACGAAGATGTTTCGATGTCGTCGCGGGACCATGTTTCTGTTATCAAAAGAACGTCCATTCGGCATGGTGCATTATCTAGCAGAACTTCCAACTCGGTAAGTTTATCTCGTAAGCTCCTGGCGTTGAAATAGAACAATTTGAGGCTGTTCGACTCATTAATTTTGAGACCTTGAATAGTGGTTGTTGTTAGCGCATTTGTTTGAGACGGTAATCGAAGGTTTTGATTATTTGGTGTATTCGTTTAGACTATCGATGGAAAAGATTTCTCTCACTCTCCCTTTTTCGGTTTTTCGCACCAACAATCTACCGTCTCTAAACCAAGCAAACTTGACTCTGCCATCGCGTTTAAGGTCACGGGCTAGCTAAAACAGGAATCGATTTCGCCTTGTCAACACTTCGTTGATGTAGATGTTGACATTGCGCGAACTAGAAAATTAGTCTCAAATAAAAGATCTAGTTGCGCAATAAAATCCTATTTAATTACACTGTTGTCGGACTTTAACTTTGTCCGTTATGTATCAAATTTTAAAAATCACAAAACTTAATTAGGTACCACAGAAACTACACAACCGATCGAACATAGTTGGATTCAATGGACCAAATAAACTTGTCTTTAAAACTATCATCATGTTTAAACCCGGCAACCAGTGAAGTAGTCAGGGAGACTGCGGGTTCAAGTCCCGTCTGGATGCAGTATGTTTTTCCAAATATGTATCATATTTTCAGTTCGCTTATTTTTCGCTTCCTTGGCTGCACACACTGTCTGCCTTTAATGAATTTGAATGTTAACAGGTAAAAGCCGTTGTTCAAAATAGAAATGAATTCGAAAAAAATTAGCCCTACGGAGCACCTTTCGTTGTTGTGTTGCACTCGTCGGCATGACCAGACTGGCTTTGGTCTCGATCACACAGGTCTATAAGAGTTATCAGCGTCAGCTGACTCTCCTGTGTGTGATGAGACATTCCTTTCAGTAGCATAAACAACGCCTGCACAGCAGTGTGCAGTTAGGGGTGAGCAATAGAATGAGTTGGCAGCAACACATTTATTTAATGGTATTTGGCTACCAGAAATTCGTTGATTAAAGTGGAAACTAAATCCAGCAGAAATTTTCAAGGTTTTTTTTTTGAATGGGAGTGTTGTGTATTTCTATTTGAACAAATAATAAGTTCCAATGAGAAAGGCTGGGTCTCACCACTAGGTGGATTAATTTGGGTTTTTTCTTTTCGGAAAGACAAAAATTATTATTTTTAAGTTAGCAAGTACGTCACACAACAAACCGTTTTGGCTCTGAAAATATTTGTAATCATCAATACCTTCCCAAAATAGCATTTTTCAGTACCTCCTCAAAAATAAGTCTTGTTCCAAAAAATTAAACCAATAGTAAAAAATGGCCCCTTTTACCCTAATAATCGTTTATGCCCACAAAAGCCAAATCAAAAATGACAATAAAAAAAAATTAAAACTGGGACATTTTTTGTGGAACTGCTCGGCTGCAGTTAGATCTCTTTTGCCTTTCTCTTAAAAAGGTATAGCAATCACTTGCAAAACCGAAGATATAAAAATGCACCAAAGGGCCGAATGGCATATATCACTCGACTCAGTTCGACGACCGATTTTCATGAAATTATTTGCAAATGAAAGGTCTAGTTGCCCCATAAGACCCTATCAAGTTACATTGTAATCGGATTTTTAGTTTAGAGGTACCAAAATGTAAAAATCACGAAAAATCAACCGATTTCAATAAAATTGGTGTCAAATAAACGGGCTGTCTTAAAAAACGGTTAACTTTCTAATCTTATAAAGATTGAACTTGTGGTTTAAAAGTTATGGAAAGAAACGTATTCTGGAGACTGTTTAGTCTCACTCATGTTTCTCAGAGATGACTGGACCGATTTTCATAAATCAGTGTCAAATGGAAGGTCTACTTGCCCCATAAGACCCTATTGATTTGTTTTGCAATCGGATTCTTAATTTACCTGTTATGTTTAAAAATGTGAAATCCAGCTATGAAAAGAAACATATTTCGAAGAATACTTAAACTCACTCACTTTTCTCAGAGATGGCTGAGCCGATTTTTATAAAATTAGTGTCAAACAAAAGATCTAGCTACCTCATAAAACCCTATTGAATTTCATTGTAATCAGATTGTGATTTTATCTGTATCAAAATGTGAAAATCACGAAACTTCATTATCTCAGAAATAATACAACCGATTTGAACAATATTGGTATCAAATCAACGGGCTAGTTAAGCGTTAACTAAAAGGCTTTATAATGCCAAACATTGTGGTTCAAAAGTTGTGAAAAGAAACATGTTCCGATGACTTTTCGAATTCATTCCTTTTCCCAAAGATGGCTGGACTAATTTCAATAATCTTAATGTCAAATGAAAACTTTGGTTGCCTTTTCATTTGATTAAAATCGGACTTTTATTTCAACTGTTATGTTTTATATTGTAAAAAAAACGAAAGTCTATTAACTTAAAGATTACACGACTTATTTAAACATAACTACGGACTGTCTCTCGAACGTACAAATAACAAGTTTCATAACAATTTGATACCTGGTTCAAAAGTTATGGAAAGAAACGAAATTGATTGATCAAAATGTATTGTACTAAATCACGTTCCCGGTTTTGCTAGTGATTAAAGTGTTTGAAATTAGGAGTATTTTTTTCATTTCGCTATTTCTTTAGCACAAATATAACGTCAAATTTCTCCTTTTTATACTTCGATTATTACTTTAAATACAACATCAATGTTCTAGGACCCAAAGAGTGAATATACCTTTATTGGATTGAATTTCGCAACTTAGGGTTGTTTCCGGAAACCATACGTCGCAAAATCGGATTTCAAAAAAGTTAAGGGTATGTGCTTGAGTGCACAAACGTAGGCTTGCCGTGGGACTATGGTGGGTCTAAAGATTTAATTCTGCCATAGCCATAGTATATAACACACAAAATGTACAAATACCATATACAATAATCCATGAACATTTCACAAAAAACCACATACACCTGTCATAAACCACAGCATACAAATACCAATACCCACATGAACTGTCCCATGTAATTTCTCATCACTTTTTGCTTAAACCTCAAAAACTTTTTCACATACCCTGTGCTCTCAAAAAATCGCAAGAAAAAGATTTTTGTTGCTAAATTGATTAGAAAAATATTAATTGTGGTTAGTCCCATGTTACAAATAAACGCAAAACAAGCTCAGTGCTGAAAATAACTAGCATAGAATTATGGTCAATATCATAGAAATACCAATTGAAGTACTAATAGGAAAAATAATTAATTTGTTGGCTATACAATTATTCTGTCATAAATACCTCGGATAAATGCATTTTTGCACACAAATGTTATACACACATACACACATACACGTAATACACACACACACACACACACAAACACACACACACACACACACACACACACAACTCACACACACTCACACGCATACGCTACTCAGAAACACCCACGCTACTCAGACACACCCACGCTACTTACACACCCACGCTACTTCCACATACACACGCACACACAGACACACACACATACACACAGACACACACGCACATACACATACACACACGTTACTTACACATACACACACACGTTACTTACACATACACACACACGTTACTTACACATACACACACATACACGCCACTCACACATACACACGCTATTTACACACCCACACCCTACTCAGACAGACACGCTACACAGACACACACGCTTGATATACGACACACTATACCTACACTATCGGCAGCACCCAAACGGCTTTCAAGTCTTCCAATGGTCCCTTCCAACGGCTTCCAGTGGTCCAACGGTCCAACGGTCCAACGGTCGACCAGGGAATGATCTTCTCTCAACACGAAATGTCCTTTTATAGCGTCACTTAGTGTGGGGAGCTTGGGTGATTTGGGGAAGAACCAATCACGTGGAAGCATTCCTGCTTTCTTTCTTTGTCGCTTACGTTGAGTGATGAATGCGTTGCCAATTGGCTGGCATTGCTGGCAATGACTAAATGCGTGAAATAATTTCGTCTATATTTTTGTAGTCTACGTTAGGGAAATATACCAATCGTATGAAAAATGTATATTCGACCTTCAATCTTTTCCGCAATTTTTACGAAGTGATAAAAAAATGGTAACTAAAATTATCATGTTATACAAATCTTGTATGTTTTAGGTTTCCAACGGTATATTAACTATTGAAATCGAAACAGTTGTTTGAGCGCTATTAGCATCTAAAATCTTCCATTCCGCCAACCAAAAACGTTACATGTTCAATCCAGTTTTCACAGAATGTACCTTAGTATAGTGAAGAAAGACGTAGTCCCACGTCAATAAAGTATGGAGTTGATTCCCGACCTCTAAGCATTATCCCGGTTCCTGGAAATTCACATTGAGTAATGAAACTGGAAGCTAGTATACAAAAATTCGAAATGGCGTCTGAAGGTTATTTTTGGCCTCTGGCTATCATACTTTTCCACAAATTCTCATATTGAATGATGGTCTTTTTATGCTGTTGTTCATCGGGGAAAATTTGCCTACTTTGGAAAGTTGAATCCAAAATGATATATAATTGAGTCCAACCTACACTGGGGTCGTTTTTTACGCGGGTTGTTTTTATGCGTTTTTTCAAACGGGATATTTTTACAATAACGTGGATTATTTTTACTCGATTCGAAAGATTACGCGGTATCAAATAAGTTTAGTATAAGTATATCAATCTAATTTTTTTAAATTCGGTACAACCAACCACGTGAAAACCGACCCCAGTGTATATATAAGTACAGTGACGTTTCGATTATAACAGGAACAAGAAAAATCACATCATATATTTAAATCATATTTATTTCATATTACTTCCTAAATGTTCGGTATAGTTATGCTTCTGGCTACCAGAAATTCGTCATATAGAGTGAAAAATAAATCCAGCAGAAATTATCAAGGTGTATTTTTTTCTATTAACTAAAGGTTTCATGTAAATTTATTAAAACAAATAATAAGTTTGAAATAAAAAGGCTGGGTCTCTCTGCCAGGTGGATCAATTTTAGGTTTTTTTGAGTATTCAGCAGGTATGCATAAAATATTGTCACCATTAAACATGTTCACGTGGATTTCAGAATAGACGTGGATTTTTCATGTGGATATTGCGTTACGTTTAATGCGTTACGTATCCCTTAGAGTATCCCACTCCCCCTGCGTATCCCAAAAAAATAAGTTTCCCTAAGAAGCTCCACCGCTGTGCATAAATCTGTAGCTTTAAAATCTCTCGCTCAACGATATTTACCAAGAAATCTATCGCTCGCACATGTTCACGACAAATTTTAATTTCGAACATAGAAAAAAAAACATTTTTTTTGTTTGGTCGATAATTCCGTGTGGGTACCCACAAGGATATTTTCCTATTGAGTACTGTTACCCATATCACCCACATCAACCGCCGACCCTGGACTGCAATAAAGCCGGGTATATTAGCCATGACACATCTTTACAGCTGTTGTAAAGGCCCAAGCACAATAGATACGTTTGCGTTGCGTTGACGTCAATTTAATAGAAAATGTATGGGCTAGCAGTCAAATTGCCGCAAACGTAGCCGCAACCTATTTATTGTGTTCGGGTCTTTGGCAGTGTTGCGAAATTCCGACACAGAAAAATGAAAATGATACAACAGCAGTTTCATTCTCACTCTCTTCAAACTGATATTGAGTGTCACCCGAGTCAATTATCAGTCAATAATCATGTCAGTGATATAAATGATATATCTCAATTAATATCGAAATTTTTGTTTTTTTTTTCACACCTTGACAACGTCTCGTGTTTTTGCTGACCATCCGTGTCGTAACTCTTCCGCTTAGTGTATTAACGTAAATAACCATGCCGTGCGGTGTAAATTCGTGCAGCATAAACGACGACCCCTCTTTTGGAAGTGCGAGTTCTGCAGTAGAACTTACCATGCTGCGTGTATCGGCGTACAACGACACCGCGAACTTTTCATCACATCTTATATGGCGCCATTGTGTACGGAATGTCAAGAAATTCTCCGGAAGGAAGCTGACGTACGGAAGCTGCTTCATCAACAGGAGCAGCTTGTGGAGGCAATTCATAGACAGACGGACGCCAATCATCGCATTGCGGCGGATATGAAAAAATTCTGCTTAGTGTCAGAATTGTTCGACAGTATTGAGCACCTGCTTAATGATGTCAAAGAAACTTTGTCAGCGATTAACAAAAGCAATCAAAACATGTGCAGTGCGGTTGGGCAGCACATAAAGTCGTGTGACAATAAATTGCACACGACATTGACCGGCATCAGCGAGTCGTTTTCAACGATGCCACAAAAAATACATAAATATTTTGACGAACGGCTCTCAAGCCTGACAAGCAATTTTATTAGTTCAATCACAAAGGCTGAGTCATTGAAACCTCATACAAATAACGACTCAAAACTTACTGAAATACTCGAGGAGGTGAAATTTGTCTCAGGGACTGTCTCCAATCTTCAGGTGACCAACACATGCAGTGCAAAACCTCAAAAAAATCTTCAGGAAGAACTAGCTGAAAAATCTTTCTACCCGAAAGCGGACCATACATCTCCAGGATGCAACCAACGGTCTCGAAGACTACAAGAAAAAGCTGCCGAAAAAGCCAAGTGAAACCGTAAAAAAGAAAACAACAAATCACTCATACCAGCAAACAAAACAACCAGTACAGCGGTACGCAAAACTATCAACGCATCAACGCATCAGACAAAGAATTACTAGCCACAGCAAAAGTTCAATTCGCCGGGCCACTCTCATCAACCGACCATCCGATAGCTGCACTTTCTGCTCCAAAACTCATCAACTTCAGGAAAGGAGAAACTATCAACCCGTATCGATCTGGAAAAGGTACAACACAGAGCACTACTTCAAAGTCAGAACCGGAAAATACTGCTCCGCTGCTAGATCCTATGCGTCCACCGATTGTCAGACTAACGGAGCAATCCGCTGCTGGTGACAAACGCTATCTGAAAGCACGGCTGCGTGATCACAAAATTATGGATACGGTACGAACTTTTCTTGCTTTCCTGTATGATCAGCCAATAACGGTATGCATTCGAGGAATCACCAAAATTAGTGCATCGGTGATGCTGGCTGCTGAAGGACTACCAACTGACCTAAACCTGCTACGTGAAATTTTCCTGGACGTACATGAAGAACTGGGAATATCACGCGATGACGCTTTAGCAGACCTGCAGTCTCATCGGACATCGTTATCCAGTGAACGAACACACCGCCTACAACAACTAAGGGAAAGCACCGACAAATTTTACAAACCGAGTTTTCGGAAATAACGACCCCTTTCGATGAGAAAGAAGAAGACTTACAGGTAACACTCACCAACCCTCAAACATCGTCAACCACCATATCCCCAAAAATTTCTTCACCAACACAAAATGCGACTGAAATTTTGGTTTACTGTCAAAATTTCAATCGCATGAAAGGCCCAGCCAAAATGAAACAAATTTACAACAATCTTTTAGGCTCATCCTTTTCAGTCATATTGGCATATCATCCCAGAAAGTGTCAAAAGTGAAGAGATTTTTGGAAATATGTTTAATGTAGTCAGGAATGACAGGAATCTTCAAGAATCCGAGAAGAAGTCAGGCGGAGGAGTCCTCATAGCGGTCTCTGTGAATTTCAATTCAGAAACTGTTGCTGCACCTAAATTCAAAGAATTCGAGCACATTTGGATAAAATCGCACATAGCAGGTGAAACACACGTATTCGCCTCTGTGTACTTTCCTCCACATAACGCTATTAAAATTACGTACGAAAAGTTATTTAATTGCGCAGAAAAAGTTTTATCTGAACTACCTCCAGAAGTGAAAGTTCACATCTATGGGGACTTCAATCAAAACACCGCTGACTTCATCTTGGACCCTGAAAACGAAAGCATCCTACTCCCAGTCGTTGGAGATAACATCACTTTGCACTTCATGTTTGACGAAATTGCTAAACTAGGTTTGAACCAGGTGACCCAGTAAGAAACCGTGAAAATTGCTATTTGGACCTACTCTTAACGAATATCCATGAAGATTTCTGTGTGACCGAATCATTTAACCCACTGTGGAAAAACGAAAAGTTTCACACAGCAATTGAATATTCTTTATTTTTACATGAATATCAAAGACCCAACGACTGTGAGTATGAAGAAGTCCTTGATTTCAAACTCGCGAACTATGCAAATATTAAAAACAAATTAAACTGTGTCAATTGGCAACAAATTTTCAGAGATGAAGGAAATGTCGAATCATCTGTTAGCGTCTTTTACAAAATTCTGTACAACATCATCTCTCAAGAGATTCCATTGAAGAAAAAACGACGCCACGCTAACACTAAACATCCAGTCTGGTTTAACAAACAAATAAAAAATTTAAAAAACCGCAAACAAAAAGCTCACAAAATTTTCAAAAAGCACAATAGCAGTGAAAATCTAGCAATTTACTTGGAAATATGTGATCAACTGAACTTTGCAATCAGTGATGCATTTGAAGAATTCAATACAAAAACTGAACTAGAAATTAAGTCTTGTCCAAAGAACTTCTTCAATTACGTCAAAACAAAACTAAAATCAGACAATTTTCCATCAATAATGCAACTCGATGAACATGTTGGTGATAACTCGGAGGAAAATTGCAATCTCTTTGCAAAATTTTTCCAGGAAATCTATACCACATTTTCCGAAGAAAATCGCGGCCGCGATTATTTTGCATTTTATCCAGAATATCCGAGAAACGTTGGTGTTAACCAACTTCAGGTACAGGATGTTTTGCAGGGTCTGAGAAATTTAGACCCTTCCAAAGGAACTGGACCTGACGGAATACCTCCAGCACTCATGAAAAATCTTTCGAAGGAACTTACATCTCCTTTGTTCTGGCTGTTCAATATGTCGTTGGAAACTGGAGTCTTCCCAAATATATGGAAAAGCTCATTTTTAGTGCCTATTTTCAAATCTTGGCGAAAATCTGACATACGTAATTATCGTGGAATCGCTATTATCTCTTGCATTCCTAAACTCTTTGAGGCAATTGTCCATGAAAAGATATTTGCTCAAGTCAAAAATCGAATAACTAACAAACAACAGGGCTTCTTCAAAGGCCGCTCTACAGCCACAAATTTACTTGAATTCGTAGATTACTCATTGAATGCAATGGATAATGGGAACCATGTTGAAGCTCTCTATACAGACTTTAGCAAAGCATTTGATAGTATTGACATACCAATGCTACTTTTTAAACTGCAAAAAATTGGAATTGAGTCTGGTCTCCTGAAGTGGCTTGAATAATATTTAACAAACAGGCAACAAATAATAAAATTTAAAGGAAAAAAGTCAAATCCCATTCAAGTTACTTCAGGTGTTCCCCGAGGCTCCCACTTAGGACCACTTCTTTTTATTTTGTACGTAAACGACATTTCATTCATCCTCAAAAATGTTAAAGTTCTAATATATGCCGACGACATGAAGCTGTTTTTGGAAATAAAAAATCAAGAAGACATCAATGTATTTCAGAATGAAATCAACACATTTTACATCTGGTGTAAGAAAAGCCTACTTGAAGTAAATGTAAAAAAATGCAATGTAATATCCTTTAGCAGAAAATTAACAACGCCCAAAATTGTAATTGCATTAGGAGATCAGATTGCGAAGAAAGGTGATAAAGTTAGGGATTTAGGAATAATCTTAGATTCTAAACTTAATTTCATCGACCACTATATCACTATCATACACAAAGCAAACAACATGTTAGGGTTTATCAAACGCTTCTGTTATAATTTTCAAGACCCGTACACTATCAAAACTTTGTATATTGCTTATGTGAGGTCAATACTGGAATACTGTAGCATTGTGTGGTCTTCTCGTCCTGGCGTACATGAAGAAAGAATAAAATCAGTACAAAAGCAATTTCTACTATATGCTCTTCGTAAGCTAGGTTGGACCGCACATCGTCTTCCGTTATATGAAGCACGCTGCATGTTGATTGACATTCAAACATTGAAAGAACGGCGAGAGTACGCGATGGCTTCATTTGTAAACGATATCGTTTCGCAGAACGTTGACTCAGCAGTACTACTTTCTAAATTGAACTTTTATGCACCCATTCGACAACTTCGACACCGTAGTTTATTTGCTCTTAACCATCATCGTACGGAATACGCAAAAAATGGACCTATAAATAGTATGATGAATTCTTATAATCAACACTGCGAAGCCATTGACTTTACGATGTCCCGGTATAAACTGAAACAGTATTTCAAGTCCTTGAGGCTGAAGACACAAAATTAATTTGTTTTATGTTCGTGTATAGTTTAGAAATTAATGTAACTAGTCTACATATATGATTGACGAAATAAATAAATAAAAATAAATAAATTATTTGATCTGAGCCAATGAATTGCATAAAGTCAATGAAGTAGGTAGATACCTTCTTTCTACACCGCATAAACATCGCTAGAGTAACAAAGCGTGTGCGAAATCAAAATAATGCTGTCTGTCAGCATTACCACTGTCAATTGATTGGAGCTGAAAGCAATTAGGGGCCATCCACATACCACGTGGACAGCTTTGGGGGGGGGGGGTGGCTAATGTCCACGGTCCATACAATTTTTTCAAAATTTATATGAGCAGTTGTCCACGGAGGGGGAGGGGGGGTTAAAATCGTTAAAAATCTGTCCACGTGGTATGTGGATGGCCCCTTATTACTTTCAGCTCGTTCGTGTTGATACTGATATTCTAAGTTTTCAGTTTCATTTGAGAATCTATCACTGACAGTGAAAATTTGCAACCCTGGTCTTTGGTAATTTTCAATAACTGCGTGATCATTGCTTATTCGGCAGCCGAACAGGAGAGTTCAGTTTCTTGAATGGTCTGCAGTTTCGTTCTAGCGCTCGACCGTATATTGCGTTAGTAGTGGTGTTGCACGGCGCATATGCTAATCGTGTCGAGCGGGTTTTTGCAGTGTCTCTTCTCACAGCAGAGCAGTTCAATTACTTGGAGACAGTGCAATTGGTGGGTGAGTGAGCCCCGTCGGGGGAAAGGCACGCGGCAGCGCCGCTGTGCAGTATAACCAGAATCGGAGAAAGTGCTGCGGATCTACATCTACATATACATAAGATAAGTTGAACAACGCTATCATTCTTTTTTATATTTCTAGTTATATACAAACATATACTCTGATTTCTCATTCTCTTTCCTTTTTCTTATACTCTCTTAAATATGAGAAACTCATTTCACATAACAATTTTTGGCGGTAAACAGTCCACGACTGTGCAATGGTGGTGGGTGGACCGCCAATTCCTCCGGACCTTTCATCCATTTCAGAGGGAGATGAATCCGGCATGGATTTTTCTGACATCCCAAAAAATGATGTTGACGGTTTCTTTGACGTGATAAAGAAACAGAAAAGACCGCGCAAAACTATTTCGCCTATCCCTCCACCGATGTCGCAACAGTTCGGCTAAAGTAATATAATGAAAACCAACCTGGACATCGTTGGGTGGTATATTTCCGGTCAAAAAAACAAACCACTTAAGGTCATGCAGATTTGCAAAACTCTGCGTTTGAGATATACCAGTTTGGTTGAGGTGTGCAAGAAAATTTTTTAATAAGCTGAAAGCGACCTTTTCTGACCTCACACACGCAAACGCGGTCGTTGACGATGGAAATTTCACGACCGAGTACCGGGTATATATCCCGGCACGGGCAATAAAGTTCGAGGGCGTAATTACAGGACCCGATCTCACAGAAAAAGAAATAATGGAAGGTTTTGTTGTTTGGATGTTTTGGATGTTTTGGATGTTTGGATGTTTTAAAGCAAAAACCTACTGCAGTAATAAGACCAAATGTAGTGAGTGTGGCGAAATCTTAGAGAATAACCACACCTGTAGCGAACAGGAAGCAAAATGCTCCCTATGTGGTGGCAACCCACATGAAATCGAAACGTGCCTAAAATACAAGTTGCGCTCTGACGCACCTAAAAAATCGTCAAAGCAACGAAGTAAGCAGTCTTTTGCTACTCAAGTTTGGAGAACGTAGATTCAAACGACGACGAAGAGAATTATCAACCCCTTCCGTCAACCGGAGCCGTGCGAAAACGGCCAAGCGCATCTTCTCCTAAACTTTCTAGAAAGAAACAGAAGAAGACGCTTAATGATACCCCACGTTGTTCCGCTTCCAAGCAAAATGCTAAAGTGTCACCTCCTGGTTTTAAAGTTAATTGTGATAAAGAGTTTCCCAAACTACCAGGAAAACAATCTACTTCCGCCACACAACAGTCATTCTGTGCAGAATGAAAATACCACCAATAGATTTATTGACCAATTTTACATAAAAAATGCTATATTTCAGGTTGCCAATCCAGCGGCTTCTAATTAGTTGGAATTTGGGTTCATTTTTTCCCAGTGTGCAATGGTGGGACAAAGATTGCACCGTGATGAAAAAAGCTCTAAAAGCATCATACTTAGCATTCAGGAATGGTGGTTCCATTGAGATTTATGATCAGTTTAGAGAGCTGGAGCTAAAGCAGTCTAAACTGCACAAACTGAAAAAAAGATCATACTGGCAAAATTTTATAAGCACGTTACCCAGAGATGCTTCTATGAGCTATCTCTGGAATACGGCTCGAAAAATGCGCAATAGGTCTGACAACAATTAGGCTAATGAATACTCTGCACGTTGGATCATTGATTTTGCGAAAAATGTATGCCCAGACGCTGTCTCATCACAGCATAAATTCAACAATACAACGGCCTTTGAAGATCCAGAATTTTTCAATGCTGGAATTTTCAATTGCCCTCGCGTCTTGCAAAAACAAGGCTCCATGACCGGACAGGATAAAATTTAGCTTGATGAAAAACCTCCCGAATTTGGCCAAAAAAAGATTTCTTAAGCTGTTTAATAACCTTATCAGGAACAATATTGTCCCGAAAGCTTGGGGACAGGTTAAGATTATCGCAGTCAAAAAGCCAGACAAACCTGCTGCAGATTATCGTTCGTACAGGCCGATTGCAATGCTCTCATGCATACGCAAATTGCTTGAAAAAATGATCTTGCGTAGACTCGGCAACTGGGCAGAAACAACTAGCAAACTATCAGAGACCCAATTCGGCTTTCGTAGGGGCAAGGGTCACAGAGGCGGAAATGGCTATTGGTAGAAAGCGACAAATGATGTCGGTTTTCTTGGACATCACAGGCGCATTTGATTCAGTTTCAATCGGAATTCTTTCCGAGAAGCTGCATCAAAGAGGATTCTTCCCTATATTGACAATCTTTTTGATCAACCTGCTGTCTGAAAAGCATTTACTTTTCAACCACGGTTCTTCAACAATAATACGAACAAGCTACATGGGCCTCCCCCAAGGCTCCTGTCAGAGTCCGCTGTTGTACAACTTTTACATCAGTGACATCGACACATGCTAGACGGACGGCGGCGCGATGCGCCAGTTAGCTGACGACTGCGTAGTTTCAGTCACGGCGTCTCTCGCTGCAAACATGAAGAACAGCCTGCAAAACACGCTCGATAATCTGACCGGTTGGACCAGTTTTCTTGGAATCGAGTTCTTGCTTGAAAAAAAAAAAAACGGAGATGGTGGTCTTTTCAAAAAAGCGACCACTATCCCGTTTGGAGCTAGTTCTGTCCGGAACACCCATCACTCAATCGCCTAGCTTCAAATACCTCGGAGTATGGTATGACTCTAAATGCACATGGGAAAAACATATTAATTACAGGTAACAGGAACATCACCTCGGAGTATGGTATGACTCTAAATGCACATGGGAAAAACATATTAATTACAAGTAACAGGAACATCATGTGGAGCTCATCCAGAGGATTTGATACGGCTCTACCAAACCACGATTCAGCCCGTAATAGAATACGGTAGCATATGCTTCAGAGGTGTCGCAGCTTCACACATGTTGAAGCTAGAGCGGATACAATACCGTTGTTTGCGTATCGCTCTAGGTTGCATGCAATCGACACATACTATGTCTCTAGAGGTCATAGCTGGAATGCTACCACTCAAAGAGAGGCTATTTGAGTTGGTCCTTCGTTTCCTCATTAGGTCGGAAATAGCAAATCCAATGCTTATTGCGAACTCTGAGAAATGTTTGGAAGTTGTCCAGAAACCCTGTATGTCAGTATACCAGCGATTCATGTCTATGGAGATAAACTCTTCGTCTGTGGCTCCATACCGTGAGATTTCACCATCGCTCAACAATTCTTCTGTTGTGTTCAATTTGACATTGAAACAAGAAATCCATGGAATCGCTGAACACCTCAAACCAACAGTTGTGTCAGCAATATTTCCGGCAAAGGTCGGTTATCTCCCAGTAGGGAATTCTTTCTTCTCGGACGGATCCGTAATGGAAGGTATTTCCGGATATTGCGTTCTCAACACGGATCATCGCATATCCCGAAAATTGGCATAACCATGCTCCATATACGTAGCTGAATTAGCTGCTATACACAATTCGCTACATATTATCGAGCTCAAACCACCAGGCAATTATTTTATCTTTTCGGACAGCCTCAGTTCTATCGAAGCTCTCCGATCGATTAACCGGTAAAGCACCCGTGATGCACTTGCCAGTCATAATGCCAATTTTCTTATCCCTATATACGAATTCATTAAAGAAATAAATTATCATATCTGAATTCTCTATCTTTCTCTCTGTCCTTTTCTTGCTATCAAGATCTTCAAGAACAATACCCGATCACACGATTATAACAAACGGATAACATAAATATATCTGAACTTGATAGAAATAACAAACCCTGTAATATTCTTGATATGCCAGAGTTATCAAACAGTACAGAATTACACACTTAAAAAATTTCGCCGAATCTCGGCATTGTTTGTGCCGAGATTTGGACAGCCTGAATCTCTTTTGCCGAGAATCTCGGAAAACCAATATTTGACAGATGTCATTTTATGCCGAGAATCGCGGTACACAGTTGACTGTGCTCTCGGCAAAGAAATTTATTCATACTAAATCTTTATCTTGCTCGTCAGTAGAGCATTCAGCAAAACATCTAGTCTAAAACTACGTTTAATGCCTAGGGATACCATCCGTCTTGATTTAGCAGGACATGTCCTGATTTTGAAGTCCTATTTGGGCGTCCTGATTTATTTTTTTATATTTTAAATTTTCTTGAGATATTTAACATTGTGTGGCAATAAGCAGAATTTTTCAGAATTGCTCAATAAGTGTTCTCGATTCCAGGTCGCAACGCTCACTGCGATTGAAATTTTTCATTGGTTGAATCTAGGGATACCATCCGTCCTGATTAGACAGGACATGTCCAGATTTTGAAGTTCTATTTGGGCGTCCTGATTTATTTTTTATATTTTATCATTTGTCCTGATTTTCTTAAGATATTCAATTTTGTTGTGTGGTAATGAGCAGAATTTTTAAAAATTGCTCAATAAATGTTTTCGATTCTAGGTCGCAACGCTCATTGCGATCGATTTTTTTTCATTTGTTGATTCTCAGTAGAGTAATAAGAAGAATCTTTCACGAGTTGACCGTTACCATTAAGCATCTGGTTTTTGTTAAGTTTAAGTTGAAACAGTTTACGTCTGTTGAATTTTTAAATTGTCTACTAAAGCGTAACAATTTAAAGTGGTTTGATGAAAGTGTCTCGTCAGAGATACACTCAGTTTTTTTACTATGTGTTTTTCTACATGGATTTTCGAATTAACGGGTTTTTCACGCGTATTTTTAAATCGAAGGATTTTTTAATTACCGCGTTTTTCCACGAGATACATATCAACGCGTAAAAAAAAACTAAATAAAAAATTAACTTTTACTAATTAAATTTGTGCCGAGAAAAGGTGACCTGATTTCTAACTTCGACCAGATGGTATCTCTAGTTGAATCTCACTAGAGTAATGAGACGAATCTCTCACGCGTTGATCGTTACCATTAAGCATCTGGCATTTGTTAAGTTTAAGTTGAAACAGTTTACGTGTGTTGAATTTTCAAAGTATTTACTGAGCATGAGCATGATGAGCATGAGCATGATTGACCGCCCGCGGTTGCTACGCCGTTATTGCCAGATCAGCTGTAATTACACAGAGAACCAACAGATGATGCTTGGGACTAACATTCAGCTTCAATGTGTAAAAACTGGTGACCTTAATCTTTATATTAGGCAATACCAGCGCCGGCCGCATCCGAATGCAGGTCAAAGAAGGAGTGTGTATAGGAATATGTTGACGTAATACTCGCTTTATTGGAAGCCGAGAACACCTCTGCACTTCCACGAGAAATCACTGGGATGTTGGAGAAAAGGGTAAGGTTTGCAGCAGGTTCGTTTTGGTAAACGATGCGCTGAGTTCGAGTACCGGGTTCATAATAACAAATATCGCGCGTACGAGTTCATTATACCTTCTACGGAAATCATAACGCGATCAATATGTTAGATGAAGTAACACTGCAAAAATAAATCGCACGCGAGAATACCGGTCCTATGACTCAATCAAGACCGACTCAAATATTTGAACATCTGTTTATGTAGTCATTATGCAACTACCGTAACGTGTCTCCCATTGATTGATCTCAGCTGACTACACAATGTTACAAAAGCTACGAGACTTGAGTCCACGTTAACGCCTCGCGACTCCTATCACTTCTTCGTGAAGTGACCCTATTTATATCAAAAATTATAACACGTTTATAACCAATCTGTAGAAAATACGACCTCATGAATGGTATCGACGCGAAGTCTCTAGATATTCGGTCACCCGGACATCTGTCTTTGAGCTTAACAGGTCGACTAACGGCGTTTCTTGTATACTGTTCGTCTGTTCTTAAAAAGCGATTTTTTGATTTGAGACCGATTTAAAGCAGTAATAAACTAAAGAGTGTTGTTACCGTCACGCACAGGTAAGTGTGGTGATCCTAGTGAAACGCAAAATGGTATACCACACTAAGTGGACGATTCGAACTAACATATCATAAAGTTGGGTCACTACATTTCGAAAACATTTATATGAGCAAAACTCTCCCAGACCGGAGACGCGTTTTACCAAAGCATTGTGCACGACCGCTCAATCCACGACTACCGACGGAGACGCTCGGGAGCACGATATTTCACGCCGATTCTCTATTAACTGTCGATGCGAGTGTTGCCTATCAAATAGAAAAATTGGCAAAGTTTCATGCATCCAAAGCACCAATAATTTGAAAAATGCAGATACGCAGATTGACCAAAATATATATCTTAAGTTTGTTGACAAAATGCCGAACTAGTCATGTTTGGGACATAGTATACAAAAACCTCTGCTCAAAAACTAGACAAATCGAAAAAATTGAATCAAAAACTAGACAAATCGAAAAAATTGAATCATAAGATTTCGACTTCGACTAGCAACAATGCACCATATTCCGAATTCCACAAACCACACCAGTACTCTCTGGGTGACGAGTTCGAGTAATGTTACGCGTTATGTTGGCTCATTGTTAAGCTGAGCGATGGGGACCTTTTTGTCAAACGACATGCGTAAAAGCATAAGTAATGTCGAACTCGTCTCCACGGCGCATTCACACCCGGATTACAGTTTTGTCCTGTACTTTTTTCACTTTCCGGACTATACTTTTTCTGTATCCGACTACACACTTTATCCTGGACTACACCCGAAAGAGACAGGGTGCAGTCTGAAAACACTAATAACAAAAACAGATGCTCTCAAATAGCGTACTAAAAATTTGACAGCTGAGTGTAGCGTCGCTTGCGTGTTTGTTTTCGAGCTATAAAGTGTAGTCCAGGACGGTGTAGCACAGCCGCAGAAACGAGCTTGACACAACAGTACAGTATTTCTAAACCCTTTACAAAATGCCAGAACAATTATTATTCATTTTACCGTTTCTGATCTGCGTCTATAAAAATTTAGCATGTTTAACAAAACTTTGCTATGGCGTAAAAATAATTATTCAAAAGCTAGTGAAGTCATAAATAGAAAAGGAATGACAATGGATATTAAAACATGGTCATCAGATATATTTCAGTTAGGAGATTCAAGACATTTTTAACATTGGGAAATATCGCAGAATAGATAAACCGCAATCGTGTGGTACACCTTTTCAAGCGGTGCATGTATGAATGACAGAACAGTACGAAAATGCTGCGCTGTGGTAGCACACATGAAAGATGAATTCGCCATTAAATGACGCACAAATTCATCGCTAAAAAATTCATACTATACTGCACACACTACAAGTCTACAGTCTACAACACGAAATATGAAAAAAAAAACAATTTGATTCTTATCGGTGAAAACTACTACCTTCGAGTCATTTATAAATAAATAAACAAACATGTCTGTAAATGTATGCACTTATCTTTGTCATTGAATCAACTTTCAGCAAACCAAACATGCCTCCGCTCGCACACAAACAAGTATAGCCAACTTGTTTCTATGGTCACAACTGCCGCTCTCTCAGTTTCTGCCTCTCAGCAGATCGTGCCGTCGGCAAAGAATATGCTTGCACATTACCGTATCAAAGGAAAGTCACCAACACAACACTGTGCTTTGAAAGCAGCCATTTGCTAGGCGACAAATTGTAAAAAACGGCAATAAAACTTTGAATTTCCAGATCGTTTTACTTCCAAATCACTTTCAATACAATGTTATAACACTCGAAACACTTTCACCTACAATTACCACACGAAATTCACAATTTATCGTGCTATATACCACTATAAAATGCGATTACCACGGACGCAATAAATAAAGCGTCTACACACGTCGCCAGCGATGCCAGCTCCTCTGTTGAATTTTCAAAGTATCTACTAATGCGTAATAATTCAAAATGGTTTGAATGAAAGTGGATCGTCAGAGATACATTAAGATTTTTACTAGGTATTTTTCTACACGGATTTTCGAATTACTGGTTTTTCCCCTTTTTTTTAAATCGAAGGATTTTCAAATTACGCATTATTATACAAGAATTTTTTTATTAACGCGTTTTTCCGCGAGGTACGTATCCCAGCGTAAAAATCTAGGTAAATCAAATATTACGTGTTATATTTGCTCATACTTCGAAAAATAGACTAACTTAGTCATATTTGTGCCCAGAAAAGGTGTCCTGATTTCTAACTTCGACCAGATGGTATCCCTACTAATGCCTATCCTTAAAACAAATACAATATTGTATTCACACGATTTGAAACTACACTTTTTGAGTTCCAGCTACTTCCCACCAATCTGTACTACATTTTTTTCGGCTACCGGATTGTAAACACTTGTAATTTGCACAAATTTCAGCCAAACTTGAATCTGCTTCCTGTTTATTCACCGGTAACACGCATAAATTTGCACTAAGAAAAATTGCGGCAACTCGTTCATGAGAATGACAGCTGTATTGCCGAAACACGTCAACGAGTGAAATTTGTGCCGAGATACCAGTAATGTTTTTGCTGACCTCGGCATTAACAGTGTTTAACGATAAATTCGGCAAAAAAATAGATACGCATACGAGGATCGTCAAGCTTAGTTTTTTGGACGAAGTCTCGGTAAAATGATCTGACGACTTTCGTCAACCGGCATTTTTTTGCTGAAATCCGAAGTTGCCGAGTGAACTCGGATGTTTTTTTGCCGAGCTGGAGATCCAGTTTGAAGAGTGTATATCAAAATCCAAGATTATCATACACTTGAATGTTCAAAAGTGTGTTCTTTTAATGCATATTTATTACAAAATTTGTTATTCAATTAACAAAACATTGTACATTCTAACTAATGCTGATATTTTTCTGCCAAAAACCTTACGAAACTTATAATTTGTTATAATTTGTAATAATCAGTAAGTAATTTTGATAGGAGTTTTGATATTTTACCTTTTAACGTGACCAAGCTTAGAACACAAGTTGATACAAAAAGTTCATAACAAAATATCAAGATTTGTTATAATCCTGATATTTTTGACTGATCGGGTACTTATCATTGTTTTTCTTTCGCTATTTTTCATCCCAGGTTTTGATTTCCAAGAAACAAGGACTCATCATCCCTCAATGTTATTAGTCATATAGGAAAATGTACATATTAGATATAAGTCACACAATTTTTATTTAACTGTATTTTTGGAGTGTATTTATTTATTTATTTATTTAATAATTTACATCATCTGACAGTTGTCTTGATGAATTGAAAGTTAAAAAGAACTTAGCCTAGCAATTTTCTGCTTAAAAATGTGCGCCAGTTCGCCGAAGTTAAAAACTTGTTCAACACTTGTGAAAGTTCTGATCATGTACGCAGCAGGCTCGAAGTAACCGTAATTCGTACGGTGGAACGGATTTTGTAGCATTGAAGTAGACCTCAGCATGCGTTGTGAAGCTCGAAAATTAATTGTAGAAAGCAATTTCGGAGAATCTATTTCGCCATTCAAAATTTTAGCAACGAATAATGCCTGCTGTATCTTGCGGTGACGTTCAAGCGTATCAAGTCCAAGCAAACGACAGCGATCCGGATAAGGAGGGAGATTAGCTGGATCACGCCAGGATAAATCTTATAAGGCCAAACGGATAAATCTTCTCTGCACACGCTCCAATCTCAAATTCCAAGACAGCTGATACGGGGTCCAAACCACGCTTGCATTTTCTAGTATGGGGCGTACTAACGAGCAATATAACGCTTTCAAGCAATGGGGGTCCTTGAAATCACGTCCAATTTTTGCGATAAAACCGAGTTGTCTAGTGGCTTTAGAAACTATCGCCGTACGGTGACTCTCAATAGTCAGTCTTTGGTCCAAGATAACGCCAAGATCGTTTACGTGATCAACTCTTTTCAGTTGATGCCCGTCAATGGCGTACGTAAAAATTATCGGTGATTGAGTCCGGTGAAATGTGATCACTTCACATTTTGCTGTGCTCAGTGTCAAGGCATTTAGTTTACACCACGTCACAAAGCAGTCCAGTAGTGACTGTAAACGGTAGCAATCTTCGATATACGAATCGTCAGATAAATTTTTAAATCATCGGCATAAACAAGTCTGCAGCCTATTCCTAGGGCACTAGCAGCGTCGTTGAAAAAAATTATGAAAAGTAGCGGCCCGAGATTACTGCCCTGCGGTACACCAGATTTGTTCGTAAAGGAAGCTGAGATAACAGAACCCATGAGATTCGTTGCTACGGAACGACCAGGTACAAATCCATGCTGATCAGCGGAAATATAATTTTTCGTGCAGTTCAGAACCACAGTGCTAACAATAATTTCGAACAATTTGGATGACGCACAAAAATTGGTTATTCCACGATAGTTCCGTATATTTCGACGTTCGCCACTCTTGAATACTGGAAACATATAAGAGTGCTTCCAAACCCTGGGGAATTTTCCTTGCACCAACGATCGATTAAATATGCAGCAGAGTGGTGTAGCTAGAATCTCTGCACAACGACATAAAAGTACAGCCGGAACTCCATCGGGACCAGCGGAGAATGAGGATTTAAGTTTTTTTGCAGCAGTGTAAATCATTTGCGGTGTAATTTCGAAAATGTCGAGATCAATGAGATCAGCAGGAACGTTGTTAGCGGCGCGACATGCTTGTTCATTGGAAACAGAATCTGAAGCAAAAACCGATGAGAAAAACTTTGCGAATAGCTCGCAAGACTCTGTCATTGAGTTGGATTCAACATCATCAAGGCAGGTCTACGAAGGTATTGAGGTCCCCTTTCGTTTCGAATTTACGAAACGCCGAAACTTTATTGGATTTTTCCGCAAGTCAGTTTGAACCTTTATAACGTATGATTTATAGAGGCTTGAGTTCAACTTTCGATATGCATCGCAAGCACGTTTGAAATTATGTATCGTGTCAGCTGATCGCCTGCGACGCAGTTTACGTAGGCAAGCGTTTCGTTTCCGTTTCAGATCACTTAATTGGCGAGAAGTCCATGCAGGGTAAGAAGGTCGTTTAGAAAACGGTAAATTTTCGGTAAGCCAAGAACGGATTACTGAACAAAATCTTTCGGCCATCAGATCTACATCAGACATGTCCAAAAAAGTGGCCCAATCAATACTGGATACATGAGCTGAGAATGCTGCGAAATCAATTTTTCGGTAATTCAATTCCCGCATCGCGGATCCCAAATCATCACAGGAACAAACTGCCTCCTGATTAGCGGAAATACAAATCGTCAAAGGCGGATGATGCGAATCAACTGGCAGTATCGGGGCAACACATCGGTCAACAGACAACATAGTGCCCGAAGAGTGAAACACTAAATCTAACACTCGACCGAGATGGTTGCGATGTAAATTAGCCTGGTTTAAGTTCAAATAGTCCATGCCGTCGACGAGTGTGGCACTTGCAGTAAAAAGTTGAATAGTGTTATCATGTTAAGTAATGCCGTTACTACTAACCCAAACTATCCGAGGCTGATTATAATCACCGCAAACCAAAACCGTGCTTCAGCAGAGCTGTCATTACAAAAATCACGGATGGAAGCGATATGAGCATCTCTGATAGCAACATCATTGCTCTTGTCAGGAGGAATATATATAGCACACAACAGCAGCTTTAAACCATTGATCGTGACTTTAACGCACACCTGCTCCAAATTCCTTCCGTGAGCGGTCTCGAAAATCGTGCTTGCATGTTGTTGTGCGACGGCGATTAAAACACCACCGAAAGAGCGTTTCTGACTGTTCAGTGGACTCCGATCGCATCGAAAGACGTTGAATGAAGTGCCGAATAACTGGAGAGAAAGAATGCTGTCGTGTAGTCCGGTTTCGGTTAACATAATGATATCGTAGTTGCAGTCATTTGTAGCCAGGTAAATCTCGTCAGTTCTAGTCCTAAGTCCACGCACGTTCTGTTGATACACCCAAACGCCGGTCCTGTCACGATCATCACGCTGAAAAGATGAGTGGTACAGCACAGGAGACACCAAAGAATCTTTAAAATACTCGCCTTTGGTGGGAAACCGTGGGCTCCCACCGTCAAGAAATGATCGCAATTGAGATGGATTTTTAAAAACAGCACATGAAGTAGTAGTCTGGTCGTGGGCTCCAGCCCCTAGTTTTTTGGACGTTCGATGAATTCTCTAAATAAAACTCCAGAAGGCCAAGGAGCAGGGTCTGAAGCAATAGATTTCACTTCGAATCCAAGCCAATTTTGTACGAGATGTAAGAGTAGTTCGACGTATCGATACCCTTTTGAACGAGCCGTATAACAGCAACAGGTTCAGTTTCATTCAGGCAACGTGAAACATTTTTTTGCACATCACTATCGGTCACTTTTGGATTCAAACCAGATAGGTAGAGCCAAAAGCATTTTTTTGCTACTATAGAAGCAACCGTTGGCACAGAAAGATCACTTAGATCGACAGTATTAGTGCCACGATCGGTAGCGATTTCAACCGGCATACGGTCCGCACGGCGCCGTTTTGGATTTCTAGTGGGCCATATCGGTGTGGTGGACAAAGCAGCGGAGCTTGCCAAAGTAGTGGGAGTTCCAGCGTACCCATCACAATTTAGCGACTTCTGCGACATATTTTCGACTTTTCTGTTCAATCCATCTACCATTTCACATAACTTTTGTACTTGGGAAGGTAGATCGATCAGCTGAAGTGACTGAGCAGATTGGCTGTTTTGTGCGTCGGCTACATAGGCGTTAATCGATCGGCCGTTTAATTTTTCTCTGCAGGGAGAACAGATAAACAATATTTTGCCCTGTGCAAATAGTTCTTTGCAAATCCTGTTGTTCAAACCGCAGCATTGCTGGTTTATGTGAAAGCAAGCCTCACAAAAGCCACACCGAACCGGCTCGATGTCGTTGATTTCGAGTTTGCATTCACCACACAGTTTCTTCTCCATAACGGTATCGGTATCAGTATCGGTAGAAAGTCAAAACAAACAGTATGTTCTAATGCGGTCTGAATGCACAAGAATGAAACGCCTTCGGGTAGGCTGAGTAAACGTGATCTATTTGCGCGGCAAAAACTAAAGCCAATATGACAAAGTCAGCACACAATGCACAAACCACTTTACCAACGAAAGCGATTAATACGAAATTTCACACACTAGAGCTTGCACTCCACTCTTTTCGTGATCACTCCGAGTTCGAGAAATATTGTTGAATACGCAAGTTCAATTTAAACGGAAATAAACCACAAAATGATTAAATTTAACAGAGCCAGTAAATTGAACAAACAATATTTTTTATAATAAAAGATGAGAGAATTTTTATGCCAGTTTGAGCTTTTCCCTACTCCAAAAGACATTCGGCCCCGTTAAGCTTAACGGTTGGGCCAAAATGAATATTAGAGTATAAAAAAAAAATAACTGCGTGATCGGCATTGAAGGTTTTGGTGTTGGTTGTATCAAACACCAAAAAACTTTTATATAACCAATTTTGTACAAATCTGTAAATCGGCTGAAAATAACGTAATTTTCAGCCTATATGTGCCTTCCAGAGACCGATGGAACTAATATGAAATTATATGAAAAATATCTTTATAAGATTTATAAGGTTTATAAGGTTTTATAAGATATGAGATATCTTCATTTCGTCTATCAGCTGAAAAATGGTTTATGATGATCTATTTTGATCGTTCTTTTAAATGTGCTCATTACTTTCACAATAACGTGACTTTATAGGTTTGTTTAGTAAGAAAAAAAAAATGGTCGTAGCATATTGCATTACATGACATTGACATTGAAATATATTGTTAGGTTAATAAAAACATGCAGGATTAGATGGATAAACAAATGTTGAAATCTTATATCAAGTTATTACCTTCAGTAGTTAGACTGTATCCTTTCATATCAAAATTCTCAAAGCCTTGCATGATAGCAGAACGAAGATAGTTATCAATTGCGTGTTTTGCAATGTTCTTATTGGCGTTGATTTCAAATGTAACAAAAGTTTCACGTTCGTCGTCCGGATCACGTCTGGAACAAAAATTTATGTGCATGCAAATAATCTTATTTTAATATAGATGGATACGGGTAGAACACCATGACAGCAATGTTTTTACAACTTTACAAATATTGCAGCAATAAAGGATCTCCTAATAGTTCGATGTGTCTTTTTTTACTGTTAGCTCACACTTTTTTTTGTTTAAATTTTAAAAAGCTGTATAATCAATATGTAGAGTATTGAACGTCTTCGGTAGTGGCTTTCTTTTTCAGGTTTACTTCAGCATTCTTTTGCAAGAGCCTGCCGAAGAAAACTACTGCTGAAGACGATTGCTATCATATATCACTTACTCTAATTTTTGTACGGTACTCATAAAATTTGCCTCTGGATCAAAATCATTTAGTAAAACATCAAGTTTTTTTTTGATTTCGTTTGCAGCTTGTTTGAATTGAAGGCTCTCTCTATCGTCGAATTCCCGAGAGTAAATCTCGAACACCGTAAAAGTTAGTTTATCTAAAACACATTAATTTAAATAATTAAAACTTAAGTAAATGTTTCAAAGCTCACATTCGTAATCGGTATTCTCAGGTCGCCCTGATCCTGACTCGGAGTCTTCATCATCTGCTAATTCGTCGAACTGTCTTTTTAGTCGAAACGCTGCTCCATGCTTTTTGCGGTTAGAGATGTTAACCACACTTTCGGTCGTTTCCTTCGATTTAAATGTATTTACAGAGATTTCTTTTTTTCTTAAAAATGCGCCATCATTGCTTCGTTTCTTTTTCAATATGTTCATCATTTTCTTATGAAGATATCTGCGTGGTTTTTCTTTTGATTGTTTTATAGCCATATTATGAAGCGATAATAAATCACCAATGCTGCGCCTGATTCTACGAACACTACGCATCAACCAGTTATGATCTTTATCTTCAAAAGTGATTGAAGAGATGTCGTTTTCAGAATTTGGAGTATCAATCCATTTTTTGTTGCTTTCATCAGGTAATTTATAACTGTCAGAATGAACAAACTCGTCTTCATCTGCGTCGGCAGCCACGGGATACAACTTAAAATCCTCAAATATTAAATCGACATCGCTATTCTGTAAAAACGAACAACAAAGTTACTGTTAGCTTGTTATAGAATGTATTTGAAAAAGGTTATATATCCCGATACCACAATAGAAGTAAATTCTTCATTTATTTATTTCGTCAAACAAATGTAGACTACAGTTATAATAATGAAATGTTTTATTATATTCTATACATTATTTCCAGTAGTTAGTCGTTTTTTGATTTGATTTCTGCCCGAGCATTTTCTGTATGTGTGTGTGTGTGTGTGTGTGTGTGTGTGTGTGTGTGTGTGTGTGTGTGTGTGTGTGTGTGTATGTGCAGATTTTAATTCTCACTCACTTTTCTCAGAGATGGCTGAACCGATTTTCATGAAAATAATTGCAAATGAAAGGTTTTGTTGCCCCATAAGACCCTATTAAATTTCATTGTAATCGAATTTTTAGTTTAGAGGTTATGTATCAAAATGTAAAAATCATGAAACTTCAATATCTCAAAAACTACCCAACCGATTTGAACAAAATTGATTTCAAATGAACGGGCTACCTAAAATACTCTTTACTTTCGAATTTCATGAAAATTGAACTTGTGGTTCAAAATTTATGAAAAGAAACGTGTTCTGAATACTGTTTAATCTCACTCATGTTTCTCAGAGATGGCTGAATCGATTTTCATAAAATCAGTGTCAAATGGAAGGTCTAGTTACCCCATAAGAACCTATTGATTTGTTTTGCAATCGGACTATTACTTTGCCTGTTATGTTTAAACATGTGAAATCCAGCCATGAAAAGGAACATATTCGGAAGACTACTTGGACTCACTCACTTTTCTCAGAGGTGGCTGACCCGATTTCCACAAAATTAGTGTCAAATGAAAGGTCTAGCTGCCTCATAGCACTTTATTGAATTTTACTGTAATCGAACTGTAACTTCGTCTGTAATGTGCCGAAATGTGAAAATCACGAAACTTCATTATCTCAGAAACTACACCACCGATTTGATCAATATTATTATCAGATGAGCGGACTAGTTAAGGGTTAACTGATGAATTATGATTGAATACGTGGTTTCAAATTTTGGCTGCCCTATACGTTCCCATTTCATTTGATCATAATCGAATTTAAGCAACCGTTATGTATAAAATTGTTTATAAAACAACGAAAGTCTATTATCTCAAAGATTACATGACTTATTTGAACATAACTAGTGTCATACGAACGAATAATCTCTCAAACTTACAAAAAACAAACTTTATAACAATTTAATATGTGGCTCAACAGTTATGGAAAGAAAGGAAATTCACAGACTAGTGGAAACTATACCTGCTTTGATCGATATATGTGGCCTCAACATAATTTAAATGTGGTATCGTACTTTTTGAACGTTCCAAATTCATTGTTTTCTTCGGATGTGTTTAAAAGCCGCAAATGCACGACGAATTGGCCATAGGATATGATCAAAGTCAAATAACAAATCGTTTAAAATGATTGTTTTTATCGAAATGACAACATCCTCGACTTTTGGCTTCTGTAAATCCCCTTAATTCTGAATATATTCATATTTGGTGGTATTTGGTCATTTTCAGCAGATTTTCTGGCATCAATCTAACACCGGAAATACCCATAGTGTTGTTTTCCAGAAACTAAAAGTAGTCGTCTTTACATTCAAAACGGTGTCCAGGGTCAATGTTTGGTTTCTATGCATCATCTCGATTACGGAAATATTCACATTGAGTATTATTCGGTCATTTTCGACTGTTTCCTAGAAGTTGGCATTCAGCAATTTATGATGGTGCCTGAGGTCAACTGTTAGCTCATTGCATCATTCTGGTTCCAGAGATACTCATATTGGATGGTCTTTGGTTATTTCAGGCTGTTTTTCACAAACCGGAAGTCACCATCTTGGATTTCAACATGGTATTTAAGATAATTTCTGGCCTCTGAGCGACATTTTGGTTTAAGAAACACCCATATAGGGTGTTATTAGATCATTTTCGACTGTTTCCCAGGAACCGGAAGTCGCCAACCTAGAATCCAAAATGGTGTCTGTGGTCGATTTCAGTTGCTGTGTATCATTCTAGATCCGGAGATACTAATGTTAGACGGAAATCGGCCATCTTTGGCTGTTTTCCAGAAGCCAGAAGTTGCCATCCTACAATTCATAATGGTGTCTGAGGTCAATTTTTAGCTTCCTGTAACATTCTGGCTCCGGAGATACTCATATTGGGTGGTTTTGGGTCACTTTGGGCTGGTTTTCAGAAACCAACAGTCATCATTTTGGACTTCAAAATTGCCTGTGAAGTCAACTTCTGTTATCTGGACGTAATTCTGGTTCCGAAAACATTCATATTCAATGGTATTTGGTCATTTCCGGCTGTTTACCAGACACCGGAAGTCGACATCTTGAAATTCAAGATTGTGTCTGTGATTAATTTTTAGCTTCTGTCCATCTTTCTGGTTCCCGAGATATTCATATTTAATGGGAATCGTCCATTTCAGGCCGTTTTCCAGAAACCGAAAGTTGCCATCTTACAATTGTTGTCTGAAGTCGATTGGCTCCAGTCCATCATTACGGTTCCGGAAATATTCATATTGAGTGATATTTGGTCGTTTCCCGCTGTTTTTCCGAAACCGGAAGTTGTTCATAATGGCATTTGCAGACGATTTCGATCGATTTTAGCTACTATGTATCATTCTATATCCGGATATTATTATATTGGGTGGAAATTGGCCATTTTTGGCTATTTTCCAGAAACCGGAAGTTGCCATCTTACAATCCAAAATGTTGCCTGAGGTCGATTATGGAACAAATTTGTTTCTACTAAAAACATTAACCTGCCAAATATGGTTCCGGGGAGCTCCGTACCCGCAAGGTCACAGCGTCCGCCTTGGTAAGCGGGTGGTCGTGGGTTCGAATCTTAGTAGAATCATGCCATTTGGTTGCCAAAGGACTTTAGCATGGGTGTATTCTCAGCCTTCCCACCAAGTACCTTTCCTTCAATCTGAATTCTACTGTACCTCTGCTGACACTCCTTCTAACAAAAAAAAGTCCCTGTTATAATAAAACTGGTGTGAGTAACGAATGAAAGTTCTCTCCAGGGAATTGTAATTAGGCGATATTGTTGGAAGGGACAGAGGCTTGGTATAGTAGAGTAGTAAGCTTGAAACGGAAAGGTAAAACTTACACACAAGCACGGATATGAATGATAAGCGTATCACTTACTTCAATAGTGATACTGTCAATAATATGAAGTGCGGAGTACAGAAAACACTTGGGCAATATCACAATAGATCTAATCTCTGGTCGCAGTGATGAGCCCACACAGGAAAAAAAATGATTTCTTTTAGTTGGTTAGCTCACGAGATGTGCAGAAATTTGTGTTTCATTTCCACTTCCAGAAAAAGGAGGGGCGTCCAACTATTATGGATATATTTGTTACCCCTTAAAACATCCACATGCCAAATTCGGTTTCATTTACTTGGTTTGTTCTTG
Source organism: Wyeomyia smithii (assembly GCF_029784165.1). Classification (NCBI taxonomy): domain Eukaryota; kingdom Metazoa; phylum Arthropoda; class Insecta; order Diptera; family Culicidae; genus Wyeomyia; species Wyeomyia smithii. The sequence continues at coordinate 155,960,982 of NC_073696.1, forward strand.
AGTTGTGCAGAAATTTATGTTTAATTTATATGGGACCCGTCTCTCCCAGAAGAGGGAGGGGTCTCAGACTATCATAGGAACCTTTATCAGCACCAAAAACGATCGGTTCGGTAGATTTCGAGCCTATATGGATTAGACAGACAAACAAACAAATATAAGTTTGAATGAGAAAGGCTGGGTCTGACCGCTAGGTGGATTGATTTAGGTTTTTAATGTTGAGTTGCAATAGACTTTTGTTGCACCAAGTGTAGAATACATTAATTTCATTCTGGCATATTTCGAAGTCTTCTGCATTGATTATTTCTATAAAGAGCTTCATGTCGTCAGCATATTCAAGCACATGTATTAATTTAAGAAGAAAGTTTAAAAATTGGCACTAAATATGAGGTTTTCCAGAGTTCTGGAAAAATTCCATTCTTCAGAGACATATTAAAGAGGTATAGTAAAGGTGTAGAGAGTTCTTCTGCCAAGTTTTTGAGAAAAATTAGAGCTATTCTGTCAGGTCCAGGACCTTTCGTAGCGTCTAAATTTTTTAGATATTTGATTGACAGATAAAGAATTCGAATATTCAGGAAAATACGAGAAATCTTCGCGGTCGCGGTCTGCTTCTTCAAATGTGGTGTATATTTCTAGAAAAAAAGTTGCAAAAAGACTACATATTTCATTACTAGTGTGTCCTTCATTACTGTCAAGATGCTTTCGTGATGGAACGTTGTTTCTTGTTTGTTCTGTTTTTACGTAATTGAAGAAGTTCTTAGGGCAAGACTTGATTTGATGTTCGGTTTACGGTTAAGCTCTTCATGTGCAATTTTAATGGCTGCGTCATCAAATTTCTTGGTAATTTTGAAGATTTTCGCTATTGTTGTCCATCAATCAATTTAGTTTGTTTCCATAACTTTTGAACCACGCATCAAATTGTTATGAAATTTGTTATTTGTACGTTTAAGAGATAACCCGTAGTTATGTTCAAATAAGTCGTGTAATCTTTTAGTTAATAGACTCTCGCAGTTTTCAGAATAAAATAAATAAAATAAATTCAGAAGAAATAAAAGTACGATTACACAGTGCAACAAAAGTTGACTTTTTTTGCCTTGGTTTCTAAATATAATTTTTTTGTATATTTTGATGCAAAACCAAATATCCTCGTGTTTGAACATATTTCAACTTAAGGGGCAACAACAGCGCCATTTTGAATTTTTGAGAAATCGAAAATTTTTGAAAAAAATTTTGTTTGAAGACCAAATATCAAAATTCCATGTGTTTGTCCACATATTAGCATCTTCTTACCAATCTTTTTTTTTTTTTAAAAAAAACAGATCTTAAATCGGACAAAAACTGAGCTCAAAACGGTGATTCTACGAAACCGGTTTTGGCATGGTTCTAGTATATTTCACAGAACAAAATAATATCGACTTTTGGATTTGATGAGAAAAAATAAGAAAGTGGATTGTGAGATTATCATGAATAATAATATTTTTCTTATTCACTAAAGTCGCTTTGTACGTGTTTTTTTTACGCGGCTTTTTTACGCGGATTCCAGAGTTTACACGTTTTTTTCACGCAGATTCCAGAATTTACGCGGTTTTTTCTGCGCGGATTCCGGAATTTACCCGGTATTTTTTTACGCGGATTTCGGTTTCTCTTAACTCTGATTGCAGATATAACGCGGTTTTTTTTACGCGGATTCCGGAATTCACGCGATTTTTTACGCGGATTCCGGAATTTACGCGGTTTTTTACGCGTATTCCGGAATATACGGTTTATTTTACACACGTATCCCACGCGTAAAAAGCGACTTCAGTGTATTGTTATATTATTGCACGAAACAATTGTCTCGTCGTTCTTTTCGTCCTCACTTGTGCTTTCGTATTATTTTATTAAATTTAAAACCATTTTCATCACCAATTAGCATGATATAATTCACATCGTATGGATATTAGCCAAATTGCACGCCGTTTTGTCAACTGACCTTTCGTTTATAATTGAAAAAACCTAAATTAATCCACCTAGCGGTCAGACCCAGCCTTTCTCATTCAAACTTTTATTTGTAAACATAGATTTGCAAGAACGCTTCAATCCAATAAATGTGTATTCACTCTTTAGGTTCTAAAATATTGATGTTGTAATCGATACATATAAAAATGCAGTTCGGTCTGTCTGTCCGATCCATATAGGCTCGAAAACTACCGAACCGATCGACGTGAAAATTTGTATGTAAGGGTTTTTGGTCCCGATAAAGGTTCCTCTGATAGTTTGAAACCCCTCCCTCTTCTGGAAAGGAGCGGTCCAATACAAATGAAACATACATTTCTGCACAACTCAAGAACAAACAAAGCAAGTGAAACCGAATTTGGCATGTGGATGTTTTAAAGGGTAATAAATATGTCCATAATGGTTCGACGCCCCTCCCTCTTCTGGAAGTATATGTTTCTGCACAAATTTCTGCACATCTCGCGAACTAATCAACTAAATGGAACCATATTGGGCAGGTAAATGTTTTTAGTGGTAACAAATATGTTCCATAATCGACCTCAGGCAACATTTTGGATTGTACGATAGCAACTTCCGGTTTCTGGAAAACAGCCAAAAATGGACGATTTCCACCCAATATAATAATATCCGGATAAAAAAAGATACACAGGATCTATATTCGACCACAGATACCATTTTGAATTCTAAGATGGCGACTTCCGGTTTCGTGAAAACAGCAGCAAACGACCAAATACCACCCAATATGGGTATTTTCGGAATCGTAATGATGCACTGGAGCCACAAATCGACTTCAGACACCATTATGAATTGTAGGATGGCAACTTGTGGTTTCTGGAAAACAGCCAAAAATGGCCGATTTCCGTCTAACATGAGTATCTCCGGATCTAGAATGATACACAGCAGCTGAAATCGACCAAAGACCCCATTTTGGATTCTATATTGGCGACTTCCGGTTCCTGAGAAACAGCGGAAAATGATCGAATTACACCCAATATGGGTGTTTCTTCAACAAGAATGACGCTCAGAGGCCAGAAATTATCTTAAATTCGAGGATGTTGTCATTTCGATAAAACCAATCATTTCAAACGATTTGTCTTTTGACTTTGATCATATCCTATGGCCGATTCGTCGTGCATTTCTTTATTCATTTCGTCAATCAGAAGTAGACAATATATAATATTCTAATATTCTAATACAATGTTTACTTACAAACTATTTTTTTTTTCAATAAGCGTTGCGATTGCGTATTGAGCTAAAAAAGTGTTTAAGTTCATGCCGAGACATTGTAAATTGTAGACTTTAAGCACATCGCAAGGAATCAATGAATTTGGAACGTTAAAATAGTACAAAACCACATTTAAATTATGTGGAGACCACATATATCAATCAAAGCAGGTATAGTTTTCAATAGCCTTTGAATTTCTTTTCTCTCCATAACTTTTGAGCCACATATCAAATTGTTATGAAGTTTGTTATTTGTAAGTTTGAGAGATGACTCGTTCGTATGACACTAGTTATGTTCAAATATGTCATGTAATCTTTGAAATAATAGACTTTCGTTGTTTTATTAACAATTTAATACATAACGGTGGCTTAAGTTCAATTATAATCAAATGAAATGGGAACGTATAGGGCAGCAAAACTTTGAAACCACGTGTTCAATCATAATTCATCAGTTAACCCTTAACTAGCCCGCTCATCTGATAATAATATTGATCAAATCGGTTGTGTAGTTTCTGAGATAATGAAGTTTCGTGATTTTCACATTTTGATACTTTACAGACGAAGTTACAGTCCGATTACAGTGAAATTCAATAGGGTTTTATGAGGTAGCTAGACTTATTAGTTAACACTAATTTTGTGGAAATCGGGTCAGCCATCTTTGAGAAAAGTGAGTGAGTTCAAGTAGTCTTCGAAATATGTTCCTTTTCAAAGCTGGATTTCACATGTTTAAACATAACAAGCAAAGTAATAGTCCGATTGCAAAACAAATCAATAGGTTCTTATGGGGAAACTAGACCTTCCATTTGACACTGATTTTTTGAAAATCGGTTCAGCCATCTCTGAGAAACATGAGTGAGATTAAGTAGTCTTCAAAACTCGTTTCTTGTCATAACTTTTGAATTACAAGTTCAATCTTTATGAAATTCAAAAGTTAAGGGTACTTTAGGTAACCCGTTCATTCGAGTTCAATTTTGTTCAAATCGGTTGTGTATTTTTCGAGACAATGATGTTTCATGATTTTTACATTTTGATACATAACCTCGAAACTAAAAATCCGATCACAATGAAATTTAATAGGGTCTTATGGGACAATGAGACCCTTCATTTGCAATTAATTTCATGAGAATCGGTTCAGCCATCTCTGAGAAAAGTGAGTGACAATAAAAATCTGCACACACACACATACACACGCACATACAGAAAATGCTCAGCTCGTCGAGCTGAGTCGAATGATATATGCCATTTGGCCCTTTGGAGCACTTTTATACTTTCGGTTTTGCAAGTGATTGCTATACCTTTCTAGGAGAAAGGCAAAACGGCTACTGCGTTAAAAATACGTGGCGGATAGAATTTTCCTGCAGATTTCTCTGTTTCAACTCAACGGTTCCAGCGTATATGAAGGGTGATATACTCAATAAAAAAGTTGTCATGAACAGTCAAAATATGTTGTACCTAAAAAAACTTTAAAATCCGTTTTTCTCGATTTGATGCCAATGGCATATTAGCCAATTTTTGAATTATGGGCAGTAAGAGCATCTTCAGCGGTAGTCCAAATCGTTGTTTTGTTCTA
>NC_073696.1:155966267-155973767 GCF_029784165.1 Wyeomyia smithii
GCGGGTTGTGGTTACTGAAAATGTCCATAACCTGTTGTATTTTGTCAGGGGGGATCGACATCAATAAATCGTCCACATATTTCCAAATGAATGGTGGTTGAAAATCTAGTATTCGTAGTACGGAATCCAGTAGATTTTCCATTACTAGGTCGGCTAGCGCTGGGGGCAAAGGGTTCCCCATGGCAGTTCCGAAGATCTGTTGGTAGTGCTGATTATTATAACGGAAGTAGCTCGAGTCTATACAAAATTCAACTATTTCTAAGAACAAATCCAAGTTAATGTTGGTATTTTGCTTAATTTGATTCCAGTTGTTGATTATGTCGTGCATAACAAGGTCTTTGGGTATTGACGTGAATAGGGATGTTACGTCCAAGGATATTAAAATATATCCTGGAGGCAAGGTCATTTTGTTCAGAAATTCGCAGCACGCGAACGAGTTTTTGATATTGTATTGGCTATGTATCGAACTATGGATAATTTTACTGACAAATTTGGATAATTGATATGATGGGGCTGTCATGTTTGGTACTACCGGGCGTAACGGAAGTCCTGTTTTGTGTGCTTTTGGTTGACCATATATTCTGGGGCAAACTGCGTTGTGGATAGATAGTTTTGAAGCTGTTTTTCTGTCTATTAATTTAAGTGTGAGTAGGCGTTGTACGAAGTTGTTATTCTTTTGTTGGAAACCTGATGTTGGATCACGTACGCGTTGGTATGTATGTTCATTGTCTAGAAACTGTAGCATTTTAGTTTGGTAATCTTGCATTGGCATAAGTACTGTTTTGTTTCCTTTGTCTGATTTTAATACGTATATGTCCGGGTTGTTTTTTGAAAAATTCTTAACTATTCTTATAGCATTTTTATAAAATCTATGGTTATCGTCATTCGGGGAACTATGTTTATTGTGGTGGATATGGTTCAAAATGGAGTTGGTGATTGTGCACCGTGTGCGGTCTTGTATTGTTGTATCGGGATTCGTTTTTAGTATGTTTTCTATTTCAGCTATGAGGTGGAAATATGTCATTTTTTGTATCGTTGATGATGGGATGGCAAAACTTGGTCCTAAACTAAGGAGTATTTCCATTTCGGGCGAAATTTGTTTGTCAGTACCGTTGTGTAGTGCTTTCGAGTTGGTTTCTAGAGTTGTTACGTTTGATGCTTTAATTTTTTTCTGTAATATGTTTTGGAACTTCCTTTTCGTTGTTTTGCATTTTTCTCGGACGTTTTTTTTCGTAAAACTTGTTTTGGCTATCGAAGAATGAAGTTGATGTTTGTGCAGTGACATTTGAGGAGTGGATCTTCGTTTCTAAAACGGCTTTTTGTTTTTCCAGTGACGATAATTTAAAGTAAGTATGTTGGATTTCAACATTTAGAATTGTCTTTTTGAACCGGGCTATGCACTTATTTAGTTTTTTTAAATGTGGACCATTTTCTTCCATCAACGGAGAGGTGAATTTAAAGCTATTTGCTATGTGGTTTGGGAAAACTCCTCTTTTGCGACAGCGAATAAGGAATGATTTTCTGTTTACTATGTTTCCTAATTTTTGGGTACCGTAAATAAAAACTATTTTCGACCCCCTCTTTCCTCTAGGTAACGCTCTTTGCATAGATCTTCAAAATTTTTAGTATTGATTGCGACGTTTCGTCAGTTCTCTACCTCCCCCAAGCGTTACGTATTTTTGGACGATCCCTATACGACATTGCTGCTTTAGGTAAGTTATATTTAAAATTGAAAAAAAAATTTTTTTTTTCATGATTCGATTATATACAATTTTGTATATAATCGAATCATATATAATCGAGTCAATATATAATCGAGTCTGTATATAATCGAGTCCGACCTGTATATATATATATATATATATATATATATATATATATATATATATATATATATATATATATATATATATATATATATATATATATATATATATATATATATATATATATATATATATATATATATATATATATATATATATATATATATATATATATATATATATATATATATATATATATATATATATATATATATATATATATATATATATATATATATATATATATATATATATATATATATATATATATATATATATATATATATATATATATATAATAGTGTTGAAATTTCACCATTTGTGGCAGAACACAAAATATTAATTCTGAATAGATATTAGTACATAAATAAATCATTACAAACATTCCCCCCCCTTTAAAAAAACAAGCAGCCGCAGAACCGCAAAACTGCAAACTGCGCCAGAGGGGGTGGTTCGCTTTAGGCAGGCAGCGAGTAGCCTTCCCATCATTACGTGGGCTTTCATCCAGTTGGTCGCCCCGCCGTACCAATTGAAGAAACACAAGTCGTTGGCAACACAAATAATCGTGAAGGCTCTGGATTGGAGAGAAAAAAAAAATGAAAAAAAAATTTTACCTATTAACGAGACCTATTTCACCATATACGATTTTTTACCAATTAACGAGACCAAGCTCAGAACACAAGTTGATACAAAAAGTTCATAACAAAATATCAAGATTTGTTATAATCCTGATATTTTTGATCGGGTGCATTCTAGGTGAAGTGTAAGTGGAACGTATGACGGTATAGAAATGCTTTCATTTATAAACAGAGTTTAGAGAAAAAATAGAGACGAAAATTTTGTTTTATTTATAGACGGAGAAAAAAAAGAAAATAATTTTTTTGAGATGACGAATTCAAGACGAGAGAATTGTGAGATTTTTCGAACGATTGATACGAGTGATTAAGAAGATTCATGAAATTAAAGGTTATTCACAAAGCAGGCATCAAAAAGAAGAGAAACTTCTAACCGACGAAGGTTATCCAAAGATAATGAGATTAAGGAGTATTTTATCATGTGAAATTATTATATGACGTTATTAAGAATTATTTGTCAAGAGAGAAAACACAGGAGCTAAATTGGTGGTGCATTAAGAACAGGTTTTTTCTCTAGCAAGAAATAAAAAGATGAGAAACAAGCAATGGTCAGTTACCCAGAGATTTTGTAAACAAATTAACTGAAGAAACGAGACGTTTTGCAACACCAAGACAATATCCAATGAAAAAAATGTGTTAGATGTTTTTTATGTCATTGTGTTTTGACTGAGTTGTTGTGTTTTGAAGATAAATGAAATGTTTATACACTAATAGTAGAGGAAGATATCTAAATCATAGACCGAAAAAAACAGAGACGGGCGTAGATGTTAAGTAGAAGAATAGAGAAATATAGCGTTAACATAAAATAGCCCGAACGCGAGTGAATAATAATTTTGAAAAACAAATCAGGAAAAAGACACAAAAAAAGAATTGATAGCAGAAAAGTTAATTTCACCACTTGCTTAGCAGGGTTAGCACTTAGAAGGAAAAAGACATTAAGCTTCAAAACGACGAGATGAGCAGATTGCACACTCTAGAGATGCCACCGGTTGCAAACGCCGCAAACAAACCAAAGCAAGGTACATTACCCCGAGACAAAAGTAGGTCAAGCCACTAAATCAGCTGACAACCTACTGCCGTAGAGAGTCCACTGGCCAAGATTTGAATTTTCACCAAGTCAGCATAATCTAAAGTTACTGAACCCTGTAATAGCGTAGAAGCGTTACTTCAATGTGAAATAGCATCAACCAGGTACCTAGTTGCATGCGCAGTATGGAGGGCGCACGATAACGAAACGACCGCGACAGGTGCAGGGCGGAAACCCCACCAAAGAAGGAATTCACACAAACACAAACACGGCGGACCGGGCGATCGCGACAACGTCGGGGCGCACGGCGCTCCTGGTATTCCGACGATGACGACACAACCAGGCGTCAGATACTAAGGCCAGACACTCCCCCCAGGTCCAAATACGGCAACCGAGCAGCGAGTATGAGAAGCAGCGCACCGCTACGGAGCGGATCTGAGATTATGTTTTTTTGTAATTTTGAAAGAAGAAAATTACATGTATGAAATGTTAATTTATATTAATATACGGTAAGTAGCACCAATGTAAGTCATTGCATTTTGCGCGCCAAGCCATATTATAAAACAAAAAATAACGAGATAAGTTCGTTACTCATGTCAAGAAAACAAGAGATATATTAAAAAAAGATAAAAAGTTATAAGACGCACCTAGAAGCCATCATAGTCAGGCATCAGGACGTTATCTCTTCGTGATAACAACCACCTTGGGAGAGCGGGAAAATGTGACGCAACACCCCGCGCAAATTTGCCAATGTTTCGTCACGTTGACATCAGAATTTAGGCTTCTGCTAAATTTAGTGAAATCAAGTAATATGTAAACTAGAACAATAGCCTGCTGCTGAGCTTACTCAATACCGTAGATTAAGCAGTTTGAATGAAAAAACAACTTTAACATAAACTGGAGCATTAGCATTAGCGGGTTTACTTGACCCCGCAGAAAACACCTTGTCATAACCAAACGTTCAAATCGTTGACCGAACAGAATAATAACAAAAAACTGAATTATGAAAATCGAACAGAACAATGACCAAGCGTCCGAGTTGCGAGCCATCGACCGACCGGTGGCTTACGAAATGAAAACATCCTTACCAATCATGCCACAATTTGCATAACTTTTTAATTTAACTATAAACAAAACCGTAGCTGGTGGCACAGCGCCACTCACGGTCAATCAAGAATGCGCGCGGTACTGAGTTTTAAGGCGCTCACGGGTACTCACAGAAGTTCGCGCAGGAGTGTCGTGAGCTCTCGCACATGCTTTGGTACGCGCTCCATAGGGCTCACGGCAAGCGGTTGAATACACTAAAATAAACTCGAAAATGAAACAAGCTAAGTCATACTATCGGCTAGAGTAGATCAGCTAGATAAGCGTTAGCTTAAGACCGAGAGGAAAAGTCTCTCTGTTACCTCTGCTAAGTTACCCAGGGTATTATTTAAGCAAAATTATAGTTCAATAAATTTAATCAATCCCATGATCCTAAAGAGGTGATTCCGCGTAAGTGCGCGTACAGGTTGTATTAGGATATATCACACAATCCTGGTAGGGAATACCCGTACACGCGCACTGATATGTGAACCCGGACAAAATTTCGGTAGAAAAAATACTCTTGCAAATTTTAACTAAGGAAACGATATATAATTCCGACTATTTATTACACAGTGCAACAAAAATTGACTTTTTTTCTGCCTTGTTTTCTATATAAATTTTTTGTGTATTTTGATGCAAAACCCAATTTCCCCGAGCTTGACCATATTTTAACTTAAGGGACAACAATGGCGCCATTTTAAACTTTTGAGAAATTGGAAATTTTTCAACGCCATTTTGTCTTAAAGCCAAACATCAAAATTCTAAGAGTTTATCCACATATTAGCATCTCTTTACCCATCTTTAAAATAAACAGATCTTAAATCGGACAAAAACTTAACTCAAAACGGTGATTCTACGAAAACGGTTTTGGCATGGTTTTAGAAAATTTCACAAAGCAAAATAATATCTAGTATATTTAGTGGTTAATTTGTGAGTTCGAAATAAAATTTGTGGTTAAGTGGTTTCCGAGAAATAACTGAGTCAAGCCATCTCGAAACATGATTTTGCTTCAAATGAATCGAACAACGATGATACATACATCAATCAAAAGCTTTTAATTTGTGGTTCACGAAAATGTAATTTTTAGGTCATAATTACTAGTGTTTTGAATAAATTTGTGTTTTATTGTTCACGTAGTTCTACGTTTTGTTTATTCACAAAATCGGACAAATCGAGGAAAAGGTTTTTTTCGCTATCAAAAATGAGATTCAAATTTAGATTTTCAGCAAGAAAATTTTAACAGACCGTTTCACTTCTGAAACTTTTCTTCCGTGTTACTTATACGCGAGCGCCAATATCACAACTACCTCCATAAGAGTTCACCTTGGATTCTCAGTGCGTCTTGAGCTGCCCGACAGGTCAGACGTGTTTTCGGTTACTTGTGGACTGGTCTTCGACTGCCTATAGCTTCAAGGTTTGTGTTTTGTTAGTGCATCTTTTAACGATTACCTGAAACTTATTTCACATCAGTCTTTGTCAAGACTACCTACTCTTTAATTTAACATTTGTTTTGACTTTTTTCGTACCCTGGAATGGCAGGGCGAAAAAAGAAACCACGCATCACTACGAGGAGAAAGAGAGAGCGTTCTCTCTAGGACAATTCGAGTGTCTGCAGTGATCCCTTCCCTTTGATATTTTGCCTGAGCAAGAAGCTGGTGAAACGGAAGTTATTAGTTATGAAAGGTAAACAAAATTCAGTTTCCCAATCAAAACAAACTTCAAAACATAATTCTCCAAGCTCCGCTGTACCAGCAAATTTTTCTACTCCTCTGCATACCCGTTTAACATATGCACAGTAGAGATGGTCGGGTTTGATGTTTTTCAAACCCGTACCCGACCCGAACTCGAATTTTTTTTTTCAGTCGAAACCCGAACCCGAAACTTTTTTTTTCGTTCAAACCCGAACCCGACCCGAACCCGAAAATTTTATTTCTTTGAAACCCGAACCAGACCCGAACCCGAAATTGTGAAACCCGAACCCGACCCGAACCCGAGATTTCATAGATTTTATAGTCGGGTTGCGGGTTTTCATACCCAATTCCGACCTAAACCCGACATTTTTGAACCCGAACCCGAAAATATTTTTTGCACAAAACCCGAACCCGACCCGTACCCGACACTTTCAAAAATTTTCAAACCCGAACTCGACCCGAACCCGTCGGGTACGGGTCGAGCTCGGGTTTCGGGTTTTCAAACCCGAAACCCGACCATCTCTAATGCACAAGTAACAGGTAGTTCAAACATTAGTTCACCTAATGTTGGTAGTTCGTAAATAACCGTTAACATGGGGGTTAACAAAAACCGGTAGAAAATAAAAATATATAGCTAATATTGTCACCGAAAATATTTTTTCTAATTTCAACTGCTTGGGGCCTATTACGGCAGGTGAACTTTTTTTTTCTGCAATAGGCTATGTTCGGTCTTATGGATGCCATGTTACAGGCAAAATCCGTGTTTGAAGCTATTCAAATTGGAACGAATTTTACAATTCAAATTGTTTCTAATTTAAAATTAGCAATGATTTTAAATAAAACAATGAACATTTAAAATTGAAATGCTTGCTCATTGAAGTCCAATGAGAATAAGCTTTTTAATTTTTTAACAGTAAATAATGTGCACATTGTTATAATTACTGGAACATTTTTGAAACCAAACATAAAATTAAAATATAATCCCAATTACGTGGTTCATAGAAATGATAGGATTCTGGGTTCCGGCGGTGGAGTTGCAATTGTTATCCATCACCGAATCAAACATCGTGCTCTTCCCCATCTTGAGACAAAAGTTATTCATACTTTGGGAATTGGAGTTCAAACTGAACTTGGGATTTTATTTACTGCCGCAGCATATTCATCATTCCAATGCACACGCGAGTACAAAAATTATTTTAAAGGTGATTTACAAAAACTCACCAGAAACCGTTCAA
>NC_073696.1:155978767-156020663 GCF_029784165.1 Wyeomyia smithii
TCGGGACTCGTCTTGAAACACGGACCAAGAAGTCTATCTTGCGCGCAAGCCAATGGTGAGCCGTGTGCCCCTCTCGGAGGGTGCGCTAGCGCTTTACTGAACAACCAAAGGCGTAAAAAACATAACTCTCTCGTTGTGCGGGATTACGGGCGAGACTACCTGCTCGTCCCTCTATCCCCGGGTGTTATAGCCGGTATGCGGTTGGCGCGGGAGACGCGTGTTCGCGCGCGCGCCCTCTCCGCCACCGTGCCATAACATACCGCGAGTTTGCAGGATGTGACCCGAAAGATGGTGAACTATGCCTGATCAGGTTGAAGTCAGGGGAAACCCTGATGGAGGACCGAAGCAATTCTGACGTGCAAATCGATTGTCAGAATTGGGCATAGGGGCGAAAGACCAATCGAATCATCTAGTAGCTGGTTCCCTCCGAAGTTTCCCTCAGGATAGCTGGAGCACGCAACGTTTCGGATCCTATTCTTATCTAGTAAAGCAAATGATTAGAGGCCTTAGGTTCGAAATGATCTTAACCTATTCTCAAATTATAAATGGGTACGTACGATAACATTCTTGGTTGATGTTGTTGCGCGAATACGTTGGGCGTGCGTTTTCCCTCTCTTCGCGGGGACGGGTTGGCGCGGACACGTCCACTCAGTCGACGTAAAAGATATCGGTGTGCTTAGTGGGCCAAGTTTTGGTAAGCAGAACTGGTGCTGTGGGATGAACCAAACGTAATGTTACGGCGCCTAAATAAACGACGCATCATAGATACCATGAAAGGTGTTGATTGCTACAGACAGCAGGACGGTGGACATGGAAGTTGTCATCCGCTAAGGAGTGTGTAACAACTCACCTGCCGAAGCAATTAGCCCTTAAAATGGATGGCGCTTAAGTCGTTTGCCTATACATTACCGCTGACGTACAAGCGGTGCCGGCGGGAAAAATTGAAACCATATTCAAAACCCTTTTGGAAACTGTCGAAGTTTCTTAAGAAACCTTCAAAGCCCATTCCAGTTTTAAGAGATGGTGAACGTTTTCTTGTATCCAATGACAAAAGACTTGCTCAGCGCACTATGGTCGGAATTGTGAAATTTCACGACAAATATCTGTAATTCGGAAACCATAGATGCTATTAATTTCTTGTCTTCTAGAAAGTTTCTCTACTAAGAGAAATCTTTCTTTTGGTATGAATGGTTACTAGGGTGGTCCTATTGTACTCAAAATAAAAATTGTAACTTTTTTATCTTACGACATAGAGCAATATTTTCTTCCACAAAATTATAGATAATTTAATTTTATGAAACTTTGTTGAAAAACTATTTCTCTACCTTGTTTTTCCCCTGTTCTATGGCAATTTTTCTAAATTTCTTTGGGGTGGTTCGAAAAAATGCACTATTATTGCTCTAGTTTTGCCTTTCTCCTAGAAAGGTATAGCAATCACTTGCAAAACCGAAAGTATAAAAGGGCCGAATGACATATATCACTCGACTCAGCTCGACGAGCTGAGCATTTTCTGTATGTATGTGTGTGTGTATGTGTGTGTGTATGTGTGTGTATGTGCAGATTTTTATTCTCACTCACTTTTCTCAGAGATGGCTGGACCGATTTTCATGAAATTAATTGCAAATGAAAGGTCTTGGTGCCCCATAAGACCCTATTAAATTTCATTGTGATCGGATGTATAGTTTAGAGGTAATGTATCAAAATGGAAAAATCATGAAACATCATTATCTCAAAACGTGAAATTTCGGTTTTAGAAAATTTTTTTTTGATGCCAAATGACTTAAAAACGCATGAAACGTCGAGAATTGGTGTCATCTGAAATTTTTTTTTTGCAAAAATTTTTGAAATTGATCACTAGTCTCTCGAAATAGCTTGTATAATGATATATACTATATTTAGCATCGAATACATTTGGTTTCATTAGGGTGGTTTATTTATTCGGCATAGGGTGGTTCATAATATTGTGAAAAATGAGTATAAAATAAAAAAAAGCACTTCGGTTCGTTTGATTGTTGTGACGTCTTCGACAAAGCTGTAGATAATAATTCGGTCTTACCAAAAAAATTACACTCAAAAAATTATTCGTTCAAAAGTTAAAAGAAAGATTAAAAATTAATTATTCAAAAGGGCTCATTTGAGCAATTCTCGCAGAAACTAGGCCACTAGATGCACAAGGTCTTTCAAATTTGATATAAATGCACATAGTTATTAGAAATAGAGAAAAAATGATAATTCCATTTCTGTTTAATCGAATTTGTTGACCCCTTGGTCACCAAGGGGTGAAACAGTTTTCAAAAAAGTTGAAATTTTAGAGATTATTAATGTATTTTTTGAGCTATATCTCTAAAATTCGTTATGTAAAGTACTACAAGTAGCACTTTTCTGTAAAGAGGAATGGTAGGGCTTTCATTTGAAGCAATCAGAATTCAGGCCGCCATCTTGAGTTTGGCCGCCATCTTGAATTTGGCCGCCATCTTGAATTTGGCCGCCATCTAGCTTTGTATCAGAAAAATGCAATTTTGACCGTGTTCGCAACTACCCATTTTCGTTCTGAGACCAGCATTAGAAAGCTGAGTAAAAATGCTATAAGATGCAAGAAAAAAATTAGGTGAGCTTCAGTGTTAACCCATCAATTGAACCTATTTTCCAAGCTGAGTGTTAAAATAATCAACGTACACCGCGTGATCAACGTAGTAACCTGTCTACTGAGACCCTCTACTGTTTTTTTTTTTTGAGTTTAGTGAGAATAATGAATACAACACTAGCATGTTTGATGCTAACAAAGCGATAGGTTTTTTATTGCTGAGCAGTTCCATAAAAAATGTACCAGTTTTAATATTTTATTTAACCGTTATGTACTCGGCAATTTTAACACACGTAAGTACTCGGCAGGGTATTTTTTTAAAATTTTTAATCTTCGTAAACATTGTTTACACAAACATTGTTTGTCTGATGATGAAAAATGATTTATTAGGAGCATTCCATAAGTTTTAGCTGGCTGAGTTGAGGTTATCCGTGTTTTTTAAAGCAATAAAGTCTGAAAAGGTACCCGGGTACCCTGCCGACTACATAACGATTAAATTGTCAATTTTAATTTGGCTGAAACTTTGCATAGATATTTCTATAGGCAGAAGATGTCATCTTGTGCTATTGTTTTAATTTTTTAGAGTACGACTTATTTTTTAGAAGCTATTGAAAATGCTTTTTTGGGAAGGTATTGATGATGACAAATATTTTCAGAGCCAGAACGGTTTGTTTGATTTGTATGACGTCTTCGATAAAGTTTTAGATAATAATTTTGTCTTTCTGAAAAAAATATACACTCTATAACTTTTTCTTTGGTTGCAATGTTGAAATAATCCTTTGTTGTCTTAATAAAAAAATAGATTTAAAAAAAATGAGCTTTTAGATAGGTACCGGCTCTATTATCGTCAACTTTTATCGTCAAGTAAATGATGTCGCAGAGCGTTAATTTTTTGCATGATGGTTCTTCATAATGCAGAGCATCTTCCTACAAAAGATTGGTTCTCTATGTCTTCATTAACCCCCTGGCAAAATTTGACGATTATTTTACATTTTTTTTAATTTGTTTTTCAAAAAAAATTTTTAAGTTGTTGATTTTATCGGAGAGACAAAAATATTATCTACAACTTTATAGAAGACGTCATACCGATCAAACAAACCATTTTGGCCCTGAAAATATTTGTAATCATCAATACCTTCCCAAAGAGCGGGGGCCTAGTGTGGTTGGTAACGTCTCCGCCAACCACGCTCGACGCCTGGGTTCGTATCCCACCGCCGACATAGGTGTCGATGGTTGTGAGGTGGCGTGATCCACTCACAACCAACCCAACTGGTCTAGATTCAATCCTAGCCGACACCGGGAGATTTTCTGAGGCGAAAAAATCTCTGGGATCACGCCTTCCATCGCATGAGGAAGTAAAGCCGTTGGCGCCGGCCCGTAATAAACGGGTCTTGGGTGTGGAGTCGCCTCCCTGGGCGTCGGTGATTGGCCACAACAGTGGCGGAACTAGACCGACGGAAAATAAGCGAGAATAAAAAAAAAATAAATAAAAAGTAGCATTTTTAATAGCTTCACAAAAATGAGTCGTGTTGCAAAAAATTAAACCAGCAGCACAAAATGGCATCTTTTGCGTATAGAAACGTCTATGCAAAGTTTCAGCCAAATTAAAACGACAATTTAAATAAAATATTAAAACTGGGACATTTTTGTGGAACTGCTCAGTAATAAAAAAAACTATCGCTTTGTTAGTATCAAACATGCTAGTGTTGTATTCATTATTCTCACTAAACTCAAAAAACAGTAGTGGCGTATTAATGTAGCATCAATCGATTACGATATATGGAGCTAGTAGGGTTATAACATGTGCATCCACTTGATCTCAGTAGACAGGTTACTACGTTGATCGCGCGGTGTACGTTGAATATTTTAACACTCAGCTTGGAAAATAGGTTCAATTGATGGGTTTACACTGAAGCTCACCTAATATTTTCTTGCATCTTATAGCATTTTTTCTCAGCTTTCCAATCTCAGATCGAAAATCGGTAGTCGCGAACACGGTCAAAATTGCATTTTTCTGATACAATGCAAGATGGCGGCCAAACTCAAGATGGCGGCCTGAATTCTGATTGCTTCAAATGAAAGCCCTACCATTCCTCTTTACAGAAAAGTGCTACTTGTAGTACTTTACATAACGAATTTTAGAGATATAGCTCAAAAAATACATCAAGAATTTCTAAAATTTCAACTTTTCTGAAAACTGTTTCACCCCTTGGTGACCAAGAGGTCAACAAATTCGATCAAACAAAAACGGCATTATCATTTTTTTCTCTATTTCTAATAACTATGTGCATTTATATCAAATTTGAAAGACATTGTGCATCTAGTGGCCTAGTTTCAGCGAGAATTGCTCATTTTTTAAAACCTTGATTTTTTAAATAAAACCTACGAAAGATTACCAAAACAATGAAACCAGTCCGATCATATAGAAAACAAGAAAAATAAGTTATCATTTTTTTTTAAAAAATATTTTTTGAAAAAAAAATTTATTTTCAATTATTTTTTTTAAAAGGCAAATTTTTTTGAAAGGACAAAATATTATCTACAACTTTGCCGAAGACACTATGCCGTTCGACTGTAGACATATTTTAAATTTCCAATAGAGCACTCTATGAGGAATCAAGAATATTTCTACAGTTAAAACGGTTTATTTGATTGGCATAGTGTATCTGGCAAAGTTGTAAATAATAACTTCGTTCCTCCAAAAAAAATGTACCCTGTGAAAAAAAAAATTATAAAATATAACTTTTTTTTTCTGATTCCTCCATGGCCGGTTTCGTTGTTCAGGAAAACTTTCGTAGTTTTTATAAAAAAATCAGTTGTTTTAAATGGGCTGTTTTCGATAATTAATTTATAACTTTCTTTTATTTTTTTTAAATTAGTAATTTGTTTTTAGAGTGTATATTTTTTTGAAAAACAAAACTATTATCTACAAATTTGCCGAAGATGTCACACCGCACACCGGCACGTTCACGTTCTGATGATGTAAACTTTACAGAAAATGTATGGTCGAAATGTCAAAACGACGCAAACCCAGAAAGAACGAGTCAATTGTGTTGCCTATCTGATTGAGATCCCTATACTCTCATTATCACTGAATAACATCAATACAGTCTTTTGTCCGATTATATAAGCCAGTGCAGTGTGTGTTCAATCAAGTGTTGGCAAAGGACATTATTGTGGTAAATAAAACGAATCAATTGCCTGGTACAACATTCGAAAGACGAGTGCAAGTGTCTTAGAGAGTAGATTTTCAAATAAAGTAATATCCATCAGTTTCCACCGTTTCATTTAAAAGTTTAAGACACTTGGAATCGAAAACATTTTTCAAATATTAAAATTCCATGTACCACCCGTGTGTGATTTTGCAAATGACATGAAGGCATTCAACATTTTCCACGAGACAAAATCTTAATTTTGGTTGAGATAATTTTTTTTTGCACAGAGTAGTTTGATACATTTTGTAAATTTGTTTTGTAATATTTTGTCATTTTACTTATATTTTTTCCAATTATACATTGCCACCTTAACGACAATGATATAACAACAATCCTATTTTCAGGAATTTTTCTATTGGTATTCAGTGAAAAGTGAGTTTTTCCATTTTATACTCAATTTTACACAATATTATGAACCACCCTATGTCGAATAAATGAACCACCCTAATGAAACATAATGTATTCGATGCTAGTTATAGTGTATATCATTATACAAGCTATTTTGAGAGACTAGTGATCAATTTCAAAAGATAAATTTTAAACATTTTGAACTCCGCCTACCACAATTAAAAAAACGACTAAGTCCCAGAAAGTAAATTTTCGCAAAAAAATTTTTTTTTTTCAGATGACACCAATTCTCGACGTTTCATGCGTTTTTAAGTCATTTGGCATCAAAGAAAAATTTCAAAAACCGAAATTTCCCGGTATTATTCGAGCATGGCGGTGCACAGTGGTTCAATAAGGCAAAAAGTGGAACTTCATTCTATGGCACCTTTCCCCTTCAACTTAGCTTAACGATTTCTTCGGAACAATTGTTTGTATGAACGGCCCACATAATCTTAAATTGTCAAAAGTTATGCGAAGTTTACTATATTAAAAAAAAAACTAACATTTTTGCCTTTCTCCTAGAAAGGTATAGCAATCACTTGCAAAACCGAAAGTATAAAAGTGCTCCAAAGGGCCGAATGGCATATATCACTCGACTCAGCTACTGTTTCCTAGAAGTTGCCATTTAGCAATTTTGAATGGTGCCTGACGTCAATTGTTAGCTCCTTGCATCATTCTGGATCTCGAGATGTGCAGAAATTTGTGTATCATTCGTATGGAACCCCTCCTTTCTATAAGAGAGAGGGGTGTCGAACCATTATGGACATATTTGTTACCCCTAAAAACATTCACATGCTAAGTTTGGTTCCATTTATTCGGTTAGTTCTCGAGATGTGCAGAAATTTGTGTTTCATTTGTATGGAATCCCTCTCATACAGAAGAGTTAGGGGTGTCAAACCATTATGGACATATTTGTTTCCTCTAAAAACATTCACATGCTAAATTTTGTTCCATTTACTCGGTTAGTCCTTAAGTTGTGTAGAAATTTATGTTTCATTTGTATGGGACCCCTTCCTGTCAGAAGAGGGAGGGGTTTCAAACTAACATAGGAACCTTTATCAGCACCAAAAACCCCTACATACAAATTTTCACGTCGATCGGTTCGGCAGTTTTCGAACCTATATGGATCAGACAGACGGACCGGCTTGCATTTTTATATGTATAGATTACAACATCAATATTTTAGAACCTAAAGAGTTAATATACAATTATTGGGTTGAAACGTTAATGTAAATCTATTTTTACAAATAAAAGTTTGAATGAGAAAGGCTGGGTCTGACCGCTAGGTGGATTAATTTTGGTTTTTTCAGTTGTATTCGAATTTCAAAGTAGTGTTCGAGCGACTTTTAGGGCGTGAAAAACTGCATATTTTGACACCAATAGATAATTGCTAACTATTCAGAGAAAAAAGTTACACGTGTTTTTTCGTTCTAAAATGACACTTTTTGGAGGCACCCTACTCCTTTGTTTGCACATATATGTAGTACATAGTTTCACCTTCAAAATCCATGTTGTAGAATTTGTCAACTTTTGTGCCCTCTAGGCTTAAAACGCATTAAAAAACTTAAAGTTTTTACACAAAAATTTGCTAATCCACCATTCAAAACCATCTAGTCATTCCAACTTAATTTTTATTCGGAAAATTCGTTCGAGTGACTTTTGGGGCATGAAAAAGCGCTTATTTTGATTTCAATAAATAGTTTCCAGTGCTTGTTGAAAATAAATTATCGTTGTTTTGAAATTAAAAAAGACATTCTAATAGGGTTCTCTATATATTCGAATGGTTAAAAACTTAAGTTGTTTTATATTATTCCAAAAACTCTTTCCACTCAATCGTAGACCTTTGAATATCTGTTCTTGTTTGGCAGTTCTAGCTGCAAGAATTGGATCTGACGAATCCATAGCACGATAAAAAACATCCGTAATATTAGCAGCTCTAGAAATTTTTTGGGCATGAAATTGGCGATCATTCCGATAGTACTTGTTTCTAGCTTCAGTTCGCCCATAAATCCCGTTGAGAGGGAAAGACTTGCCATGATCGTTGTAGAATGAACCAAAATTTTGTGAAGTGTCGCAGGCATGGGATACCACCCGTATTGGTTCACGTACATATTGAATGTCACGTCACAAAGTTTATCGAAGTCCGCTATGTCTATCTGTGAAATTGCACAAAAACGGGGAAATTTTTAATCGATTATTTTTTAACTGACTGAAACTTGGCACAGGTTTTTCTATAGACTAAAAATGCCATTTCATGCTATAAGATTTTTCTTTTTGAGTCGCGAAAAAATAAATACAAAAAATATATAAAAACTTTGCCGAAGACACTATACCTATCGAACAAACCGTTTAGATGCTTTTATTTTACATTTTTTACACTCGTTTACCGCGATCTGGTGTGAGAGCAGGGATGACAGGTAATTTTTTCAAAAGTCTTCATGGTCCGCGAAAAAATGTTTCCTACCCGAAGCCCGAAGGCTGGAAAAACTTTCCGGCAAATCGAAAACTGTCGGGCAAAAAAAGGTCACCAATAATGCACTAATGCAAAATTCGCGTCGTTCACATATTTTTCAATGTCTTCACATGTTTTCTCCAATGTCTTCACGTTGTCGTCACAAAAATGGATGTCTTCATCGTACACTCAAAATATTTTTCACGTTATTGTTACGTGAAAGTTCCTATACTTGTTCATTTTCTGTCACTTTGCATGATTTATGTGACACACATAACATCTACGTGAAAACCTAATGCATACCACGGTTAATCACGTACCATCTACGTGAACTTGAAAACGTCAAACAGGATGTATCGCGTGAATTCTCTGTGTGAAAAGAACCAGAAATTAAAATGGCGAAGCCGTTGTCTGATTCTGAACATCAAACAGAATTTCTGGATGGCTTGCAAATAGGTGAATTTTCGAAAAATTCTGGTTGGCTTGCAGATAAGTGAATTTTCGAAAAATGCTAATAAACTCGAGACTTGAGCTTACAGGTTTCACACAGCTTAAGTTCAAAGGTGGAAGAGTTACCTGAAAAACAGCTGCAGCGGACAATAACAGTCCCCGGGAATGTCGTAATATTTATCAGTTTTTATGTTGTTTTATTCATTTACGAATTGACGAATTTTCATACCTGTATGATATCTGATAGCAATCACGTTTTACGAAGTGTACAATTTTCATTTATTCCTCTAAGTTTTATGAGCTAGGACTCGGGTTTTAGAAATTATCAAAATATGTTGCGTAATAAATCACTCAGGTATGCGAATTCCTCGTTTACCAGTAGATGAATTCTACGTGAAACTCACATGAAATGCATGCATCTACAATGCAATGTTTCAAAAGTGACAAATAAAACAAATAATAAAACTGGGACATTTTTTGTGGAATTTTGCACCTGATCTATGCTGTTTATAATTACTATTACAGCAGCTAGGTTTTTTACCAATTTTTCGTTTAGACCGAGTGCCAATGCAAGCTTCTCTGGTTCCGATAGAAGTTTACGGCACATCGACCCAGTGGTTGATGATCCACCTCCTCCTTGTTTAGGTACATCGACACGAGCGTTGAACTTTTCCAATAAAATACCTTGCACTTCTTTTTTTCTTTCTTTTAGATACAATTTGTCTTCGGATGTTTTCACTTGCCACACGCGGATTCCTATTCTGTATGATATGTGCAACAAGCAACTAACGGTGTTTATTGCCGATGAAGAGGTTTCCCGTTTTAGTGGAATTACACAGATAGCCATAGCAGATTTCGATAAACTTTGTGACGTGATATTCAATATGTACGTGAACCAATACGGGTGGTATCCCATGCCTGCGACACTTCACAAAATTTTAGTTCATTCTACAAGGATCATGGCAAGTCTACCACTCTCAACGGGATTTATGGGCGAACTGAAGCTAGAAACAAGTACTACCGGAATGATCGCCAATTTCACGCCCGAAAAATTTCTAGAGCTGCTTATATTACGGATATTTTTTATTGTGCTATGGATTCGTCAGATCCAATTCTTGCAGATAGAACTGCCAAAAAAGAACAGATATTCAAAGGTCTACGATTGAGTGGAAAGAGTTTTTGGAATAATATAAAACAATTTAAGTTTTTAAACATTCGAATATATAGAGAACCCTATTAAAATGTCATTTTTTAATTTCAAAACAACGATAATTTATTTTCAACAAGCACCGGAAACTCATTTTGTGCCGAACACGCATCCGTATAGGACGTGTTTGGTGATCGCTCCGATAGAATATAAAACAATAGACGCGCGAGCAAGTGTTGGCATTGTTTGCCTGGTCGAGTGAAGGTTCAAGGTCGCCCGCCTTTGTGCAACTGTTTCGCATCGTGGCTGTTTGCTGGTGCGTAAGCCGATTTGGCTGCTAAGTGATTTGTGCTACAGCAGTGGACGAGAATCTCAACACAAAGGAGGAAAAATAAGAAGTCAACAGTTGACAGCGAGTTGTGTCGCTGTGCTGAGTGATCACACACCCGGCTCTCTGCTGGTGGCTGTTTGGAGCTGCAACCCCAGTTGTTCCTTTTGCACTCCCAGTTGATGAAACAAACTCTGGATTAGTGAAATTTTCTGACATTGTGGATTGGATTTTTGAAACTTTAAATGTACCCGATCCAATTAAAATTTTTCTTACAGCATTCCTCCCAACAGTTAGATCATTTTTGAAGCAGTTAACTGCCCAATGGCCCCTCCTTGCAGCGATTGTATCCTTCGATGCCTAATTCATCTGCGTATACGAAGGATTCTATCTCTGTCTTACAGTGGAATTGTAGAAGTATTTTACCAAAAATGGATTCATTTAAAGTTTTAATAAATAGAAACAAATGCGATGCATTTTCCCTTTGTGAAACTTGGCTTACTTTAAATATTGATCTCAACTTCCATGATTTTAATTTTATTCGCCTTGATCGAGACACCCCATATGGAGGAGTACTTTTAGGGATTAAACAGTGCTATTCTTTCTATCGTATTAGCCTCCCCTCGATTCCAGACATCGAAGTTGTCGCATGTCAAATGACAATACAAGGTAAAGAGCTTTGTATTGCCTCAATATATATTCCTCCCAGAGCACAGGTTGGGCAACGGTTGCTCTTTGATTTAATAGAACTTCTTCCCCAGCGAGTTGTGTCGCTGTGCTGAGTGATCACACACCCGGCTCTCTGCTGGTGGCTGTTTGGAGCTGCTGTATTGGTGCTGCTGGCTGTAACGGCTGCAGCTTCGACCGTTCGGACAACCAACCCTGCTGAAAGGAGAAGTAAAGAGGTACGTGTCCTGTCGGCGCTAATGCGCTAGATTTAGCGCGATGGATGTAGATCCCTCGCCTCCCGTGCCACCATCCCCGAACCCCTCCGACCCTGTCCCTCCTGCCAACCCTTCCTCTGTTAATTCTCCAGTCCCCCCTCGCCCCAGGCTTTACCCGGACGGATCTCAGGGCAGCTTTACTGTTTTCTTTCGGCCAAAAGCAGGACCGAAATCGAAACCGTTAAACATCCTGCAGAGTTCGAAAGACCTGACGGAGGGGTACAAGGCAGTGACCGAAATCTCCAAGGTCAGACCCAACAAGCTCCGTGTCGTGGTCAGCGACCTAGAACAGGCCAACGCTATTGCTCGCTCCGAGCTTTTCACACGCGAGTATCGCGTTTATATACCCGCACGAGACGTGGAGATCGACGGTGTCATAACCGATTCGAGTCTGTCGGTCGAGTGTATCTTGGCAAGCGGTTTTGGCTGCTTCAAAAATGCTTTGTGTCACGACGTAAAAGTAAAGATCATAGATTGCAAGCAATTGCGGTCTGTGTCTCTTGTCAACGGCACAAAAGTGTACACTCCGTCAGACTCGTCTTGTGTTACGTTTGCCGTATCTGCTCTCCCTAGCCACGTCTCGATCGATCGGGTTCGTCTGCCTGTGCGATTGTATGTACCCCGTGTTATGAATTGCACCAATTGCAAGCAGCTAGGCCACACAGCCGCCTACTGCTGCAATAAGGCACGATGTAGCAAGTGTGGAGAAACTCATGCGGACGATTCTTGCAGTGTAAATGCTGAAAAATGTATTCACTGCGGGGAAAATCAGCATGAGCTCTCCACATGCCCGGTGTACATGCAGCGCAGAGATAAAATCAAGCGGTCACTTAAGGAGCGTTCAAAGCGATCTTACGCTGAGATGCTGAAGAAAACCGTGACCACTTCTACCATAACATCGAACCCCTTTGATCTGTTGTCCTCTGATGAAACCGATTCTGACGATTCACCAGCGGAAACAACTTATGCCAATCCTGGGGCGTCTAGAAAGAGGAAAAATATTTCCTCTCCTAAACTTCCCCGAAAAGGTCCTAAGATTTCCCAAAGTGAAATGAAAGTTACAAACAAACCAAATAGTGCTGCGGAAAAACCGAAGCAAACTCCTCCTGGGCTTGCAAATTTAAAGTCCCAGAAGGAGTTCCCAGCACTGCCAGGAACATCTAAAACCCCAGTTGTTCCTTTTGCACTCCCAGTTGATGAAACAAACTCTGGATTAGTGAAATTTTCTGACATTGTGGATTGGATTTTTGAAACTTTAAATGTACCCGATCCAATTAAAATTTTTCTTACAGCATTCCTCCCAACAGTTAGATCATTTTTGAAGCAGTTGACTGCCCAATGGCCCCTCCTTGCAGCGATTGTATCCTTCGATGCCTAATTCATCTGCGTATACGAAGGATTCTATCTCTGTCTTACAGTGGAATTGTAGAAGTATTTTACCAAAAATGGATTCATTTAAAGTTTTAATAAATAGAAACAAATGCGATGCATTTTCCCTTTGTGAAACTTGGCTAACTTTAAATATTGATCTCAACTTCCATGATTTTAATTTTATTCGCCTTGATCGAGACACCCCATATGGAGGAGTACTTTTAGGGATTAAACAGTGCTATTCTTTCTATCGTATTAACCACCCCTCGATTCCAGACATCGAAGTTGTCGCATGTCAAATGACAATACAAGGTAAAGAGCTTTGTATTGCCTCAATATATATTCCTCCCAGAGCACAGGTTGGGCAACGGTTGCTCTTTGATTTAATAGAACTTCTTCCCTCGCCACGTTTGATTTTGGGAGACTTCAACTCTCATGGTGTGGCTTGGGGTTCCCCCTACAATGATAACCGCTCCTCTTTAATCTATAATCTTTGCGATGACTTCGACATGACTATTTTGAACAACGGTGAAATGACACGTATCCCGAAACCTCCAGCGCGCCCAAGCGCTTTGGATCTATCCTTATGTTCGACGTCGCTACGGTTGGATTGCACATGGAAGGTAATCCTCGATCCTCACGGTAGCGACCATCTGCCAATTCATATTTCAATTACTAATGGTTCAACTCGCATGCGACCAATTGACATTCCGTATGACCTCACACGGAATGTCGATTGGAAGTTATACGAGGAAATGATTTCAAAAGCGGTCGTGTCGATTCAACATCACCCACCACTTGAAGAATACAACCTCTTCGCGGGCTTAATCCTCGACGCCGCGTTGCAAGCCCAAACGAAGAAATATCCCGGCGTAACGATCAATGAGCGGCCTCCAACTCCGTGGTGGGACAAAGAGTGCTCCGATGTCTACACGCAAAGATCCGACGCGTTTTTGGCCTTCCAGAAGAGAGGTATACCCGACGACTATATACGATATTCGGAGCTTAATACCAAGCTTAAAAGCCTGGCTAAAGCAAAGAAACGCGGATATTGGCGTCGGTTCGTGAACGAGACGTCGAGGGAGACATCGATGAGCACTCTTTGGAACACAGCCCGAAGAATGCGGAATCGCGTAACGGTCAACGAAAGCGAGGAGTCTTCAAGTCGGTGGATATTTGATTTTGCCAGGAAAGTATGTCCGGACTCTGTTCCTGAGCAAAACATTGTTCGCGATGCGTCTCCGGGCCACGACGCGATAGAATCACCTTTTACGATGGCAGAATTTTCAGTTGCCCTCCTGTCCTGTAACAATAACGCGCCTGGGTTAGATAGAATCAAATTCAACTTGTTGAAGAATCTACCTGGCAATGCCAAGAGGCGCTTGTTGAACTTGTTCAATAAGTTCCTGGAGCAAAACATTGTACCGCAGGATTGGAGGCAAGTGAAGGTGATCGCCATCCAAAAACCAGGGAAACCAGCATCTGATCACAACTCTTATAGGCCGATTGCAATGCTATCCTGAATCCGGAAATTGATGGAAAAAAGGATACTCCGTCGTTTAGACCACTGGGTCAAATCAAATGGTCTACTATCAGATACTCAATTTGGCTTCCGCCGTGCCAAAGGGACGAATAATTGTCTTGCGCTGCTTTCAACAGATATTCAGCTGGCGTATGCTCGCAAAGAACAAATGGCGTCTGCGTTCTTGGACATTAAGGGGGCTTTTGATTCCGTTTCTATTGACATTCTTTCGGGTAAACTTCACCGACAAGGATTTTCTCCAATTTTGAACAATTTTTTGCACAATTTGCTGTCCGAAAAGCACATGCATTTTACGCACGGCGATTTGGCAACTTTTCGCATTAGCTACATGGGTCTTCCCCAGGGCTCATGTTTAAGCCCCCTTCTTTACAACTTTTATGTAAATGACATCGACGAATGTCTGGCAAATTCATGCACGATAAGACAACTTGCAGACGACAGTGTAATCTCTATTACAGGAGCCAAAGCTGCCGATTTGCAAGGACCATTTGGTACACAAATATCTTGGTGTCTGGTTCGACTCTAAAGGCACCTGCGGTTGTCACGTTAGGTATCTGATGAAAAAATGTCAACAAAAAGTGAATTTTCTTCGTACAATAACCGGACAATGGTGGGGAGCCCACCCAGGAGACCTTATAAGGCTTTACCAAACAACGATATTGTCTGTCATTGAGTACGGGTGTTTCTGCTTCCGCTCCGCAGCAAACACAGATTTGATCAAACTGGAGCGAATACAATATCGTTGTTTGCGTATCGCCTTGGGTTGCATGCAATCGACCCATACGATGAGTTTGAAGGTCTTAGCTGGAGTACTACCATTGAAAAACCGCTTCTGGAGCCTTTCTTCTCGCATTCTTATCAAATGTGAGGTCTTGAACCGTCCCGTGATTGAAAATTTTGAAAGGTTAATCGAACTTAATTCTCAAACCCGTTTTATGACATTGTATTTCAATCACATGTCCCAAAATATTAACCCTTCTTCGAATATTCCAAATCGTGTCGACTTATCAAATACTTCTGATTCTACTGTGTTTTTCGATATATCCATGATAGAAGAAACTCGTGGAATCCCGGATCATTTACGCGTGCAGCAGATCCCCAAAATTTTTTCCAATAAATATCGAAACATCAACTGCGACTATATGTTCTACACTGACGGATCACTTCTTGATGGGTCCACTGGCTTCGGTATTTTCAATAACAATTTAACCGTCTCCCATAAGCTTGATAATCCTGCTTCTGTTTACGTCGCAGAATTGGCTGCAAATCAGTACACCCTAGGGATTATCGAAAAAATGCCCACGGACCACTATTTCATCTTTACGGACAGTCTCAGTTCCATTGAGGCTCTCCGATCGATGAAAGATGTTAAGCACTCTCCGTATTTTCTGGGGGAAATACGGGAACATCTGAGTGCTTTATCCGAAAAATCGTATCACATTACCTTAGCGTGGGTCCCTTCTCACTGCTCGATACCGGGCAATAAGAAAGCGGACTCTTTGGCTAAGGTGGGCGCAACAAACGGTGGAATTTATGAAAGACCAATTGCCTTTAATGAATTTTTCTCATTTGTACGTCAGAATACGATCATCAGTTGGCAAAATGCTTGGACCAGAGGGGAACTGGGAAGGTGGTTACATTCCATAATCCCCAAGGTGTCGACGAACCCGTGGTTCAAGGGGTTGGATGTAGGTCGGGATTTCATTTGCGTGATGTCCCGGCTTATGTCCAATCACTATAGATTTGACGCGCATCTCCGTCGTGTTGGGCTCGGGGAAAGTGGTATCTGTGCCTGTGGTGAAGGTTATCACGACATAGAGCACGTTGTTTGGTCATGCCCTGTACACCGTGACGCCAGGTCTAAATTAATGGCTTCCCTGCAGGCCGAAAGTAGGCAGCCGGCTGTTCCTGTTCGTGATGTCTTGGCGAGCCGTGACCTATCCTACATGTCCCTTATATACGTTTTCCTGAAATCCATCCACGCCCCAGTTTAATCCTATTCCCTTCCGCCTACATCCAACCAAACGACAAGAACACGTTAAGACCCTGGATCCGGAAACAGCAACTAGACCCGCACGATACTCTTAGGTCCCGAGGGAGACAACCCAATATGCCAGTCCGTAATATCTTGGCCCAGCAGCGGAACATGTGCTTACCTATGGCAATGAAAACCATCATACAGTAAACCAGTGCTTTTAATGCAAAATATTATAGCTTTAAGTTACAATTAGTTTCAGCTCGTAGTCGGCAGCGAGGATAAAAAATTTGCTTTTAGTTATTAAGATACTTTAGAAAGTAAGCTACCAGGTATAATTGACGCCGTTAAACATTAAATTGTATTTGTGCCATGTCAAATAAATTATAGATGAACAAAAAAAAAAGCACTGGAAACTATTTATTGAAATCAAAATAATCGCTTTTTCATGCCCCAAAAGTCACTCGAACGAATTTTCCGAATAAAAATTAAGTTGGAATGACTAGATGGTTTTGAATGGTGGATTAGCAAGTTTTTGTGTAAAAACTTCAAGTGTTTAAATGGGTTTTAGGCCTAGAGTGCACAAAAGTTGACAAATTCTTCAACATGGATTTTGAAGGTGAAACTATGTACTTTCATTCTAAATGGGTTGTTGTTGCATATATGTGCAAACAAAGGAGTAGGGTGCCTCCAAAAAGTGTCATTTTAGAACAAAAAAACACGTGTAACTTTTTTCTCTGAATAGTTAGCAATTATCTATTGATGTCAAAATATGCAGTTTTTCACGCCCTAAAAGTCGCTCGAACACTACGTTGAAATTCGAATAAAACTGAAAAAACTAGAGCAATAATAGTGCTTTTTTTCGAACCACCCCAAATGAATTTAGAAAAATTGCCATAGAACAGGAAAAAAACAAGATAGAGAAATAGTTTTTTCAACAAAGTTTCATAAAATTGAATTATCTACAATTTTGTGGAAGACAATATTGCTCTATGTCGTAAGATAAAAAAGTTACAATTTTTATTTTGAGTACAATAGGACCACCCTAGTAACCATTCATACCAAAAAAAAGATTTCTCTTAGTAGAGAAACTTTTTAGAAGACAAGAAATTACTAGCATCTATGGTTTCCGAATTACAGATTTTTGTCGTGAAATTTCACGATTCCGACCATAGTGCAGCGGTTTGAGAGTGTTCATAGTTCAAATTTGAATTTTGTGAGTCCGATTGAAAATGAAGTTACACGTCAATTTGATTTAATTTCTTCCCAGAATTTTCAACCTACAGAAATAATTGAAACAAACAAACAAACTTGAATGAGAATAAATCAATTATTAATAATTTCAAAAATATGAAAGCACCTGGTGACGATGGAACCTTTAACATATTAATCAAACATCTTCCTGAGAGCACAATGGAATTTTTATTAAAAATATTCAATTGCTGCTTCAAAATTGCATATTTTCCTAAATTATGGAAAAATGGAAAAATTACTCCAATTTTAAAACCGGATAAGAATCCAGCTGAAGTATTAAGTTGTCGACCAATCAGTTTGCTTTCTTCAATAAGTAAACGGTTTGAGAGAATTATTCTTAACAGAATGATGTAACACATCAATAAAAATTTAATTTTTGCAAATGAACAGTTTGGATTTCGCCATGGGCATTCCACTACTCATCAATTGCTCAGAGTTACTAATATGGTACGAGCAAACAAATCTGATGGTTATTCCACTGGAGCTGCTCTTTTAGACATAGAAAAAGCATTCGACAGTGTTTGGCATAAAGGTTTGATTGCGAAATTGCAAACTTTTAATTTCCCAATTTTCCCAATCAAAATTTTGAAAAATTATCTTACTGATCGAACTCTGCAGGTTGATTATCAGAATTCAAAATCTGATAGATTTCCTGTCAGAGCAGGTGTGCCTCAAGGTTCAGTCTTGGGTCCAGTCCTGTACAACATATTCACTTCAGATCTTCCTGATTTGCCTCCAGGATGCACAAAGTCATTGTTCTGCGATGACACAAGCATTTCCGTGAAAGGATAAAGTCTTCGTGTCATATGCAGTCGATTGCAGAAAAGTTTAGATATTTTCTCTTCTTACTTGCAAAAGTGGAAAATCTCTCCCAATGCTTCTAAACCTCAAATGATAATTTTTCCCCATAAGACTAGGGCTTCTTTCCTCATAAAAAACAATAATCACGTTGTCGAGATGAATGGGGTTATTTTAAGTTGGTCTGACAAGGTTAAGTACTTGGGACTAATTTACGATAAAAAACTTATTTTCAAAGAGCACATTGAAAGTATACAAGCCAAGTGCATCAAATATACGAGATGTTTATATCCTCTCATTAACAGGAATTCTAAACTTTGTTTAAAGAACAAACTTTTGATTTACAAACAAATTTTTAGACCAGCAATGCTTTATGCTGTACCGATCTGGTCAAGTTGCTGTTCAACAAGGAAGAAAACGCTCCAAAGAATTCAGAATAAAATTCTGTAAATGATTTTGAAGCGTCTTCCTTGGTTTGGTACACTCGAATTACATGGACTTACTGGTTTTGAACCATTAGAAGCTATGCCAAATAAAAATTTTCGACAAAATTGTTGCAATCTTCCATTGCTACGATAAGCTCTCTTTATAGCCAATAAGTTAGCAATTGAGTTAGTTATAAGTTTACTTCCCCCTTTCTGACAAGAAGGTTTAAATCCCTGCGAACAATAAGTCCTAATTGCGAAAGCAAACGAATCCTAACAATTAATATTACAAATTTTTAACAGTGTTGAGAAGTCACCATTTGTGATTGGACACACATACTCATTACTTACTAATATTTATCATAAATACTTAAGCTACTAACAAATCCCCCCATCATAAAAAAAAGATGTGACGTTCCGTAGTCCACTGCTGTTCACGAACTGGAGGGTAGACGACGGGCAAACACATATCGATTATCTGGATGTCTCTTATATTGAAGATCAGAACACTTGCAGCTGGTAAGATTAACACCACAACCTCACGCGGGTGGAGAATGTCGTATTTTCTTGCAGAGGTATTTGTCGAGGCAGCCAAACAGAAGCGTGCGGTGAGCAGAATGTGTCATCCGATCGCCGAGCAACTATTTGCCATACCTTTACGCCATACTGCTCGTTGTGTTTACGCATCGTTGTGTTTACGTGATTTTATTGCTCATTTTCGATTAAGTATTTTTACCGTTCTAATTTGCTGAAATATTAATTTGAACTTTCGTGCGTTTAATTGATCAACCTGTGATCGTCAGTAGAGTGAAGTACAGTGTCATAGTGCGAGATTTTAGGATTTTCGATCTCCAGTGAATAGTGCTTCTTGCTGGCATTGCTATTGTTTGGCTAGAGTAGCAGCTTAGCATCATCCGTTTTTGTTCGTTCTGCCTGCTTGAAGGCGACCTGATCCCCGCTAGTCATGGCAAAAATATGTAAAAAATGCAATGATGCAATTAATGGCATCGACTTTGTCACCTGCCGTGGATATTGTGGAGCAATGTTTCATATGAACAATTCGTGCTCAGGTGTCTCTCGTGTTCTGTCGAATTATTTTGCATCAAACAAGAAAAATCTGTATTGGATGTGTGATGAATGCGCAGATCTCTTTGAAAATTCACACTTTCGCATGATTTCGAGCCGATGAAACTTCACCGCTCTCGTCGCTTACAAGCGCAATAGATGAACTGCGACAAGAAATTAAACAGCTTGCCCCCAAAACAACAACCGCATTAACACCAAACTGGCCTTTGCCAGGGATACGCCGAGCAAATAAGCGTCTGTGCGGACTTGATGGATCAGCCCGGGCCGTCAGTGACTCTCAGGTAGGATCTAAACCTTTAGGGGAGAGCATCATGTCTGTCCCTACTAGTAGTTACGCTGATGAGAAGCAAAAATTTTGGCTGTACCTATCTCGAATTCGCCCGGATGTCTCTGTCGATGCTGTTACATCTATGGTTAAGGCCAATCTGGAAATCACAACCGAACCTACAGTTGTTAAGCTGGTCCCCAGGGGAATGGACACAAGTACTATGAATTTTGTCTCCTTCAAAATTGGTATCGATCCCGCAGTAAAATCGAAAGCACTTGAATCGTCAACATGGCCAGAAGGATTATTGTTTCGTGAATCTGAAGACTACGGTTCAATAAAATTTCGCAATCGTTCGGATTCGGAACATGGCACACCGCGTCAACAGCTCCCTGTGAGGACATAATCCACGCCCGACCGCCACCGAGACGCAATGTTTTGAGCCTTAAGGAAGCCCCTTACCCCCCCGATGCAGTCGCGTCTATCGCAGCCAGCCCTCATCTTAGTCGTCTCGGTCCTGTTATCGGTTGGGGGAACGGGGTTTTCCGACCCGCCTCACCAGGCAAGTATTGTAATTCGTGTGAACAGATTTCGTTTCCTGATTTGATGATGAATTTTAGCAACCATGAACGAGTCAGCAGCGATCTTACTACCACCTTTAACGTGATGTCACCTACAACATCGGGACGCAATGTGCAAAGCTTTACGGAAGTCCCCCATTCGTCCGACCCAGTCGAGCTTCTTGCAGCCAGCGATCAACATAGCCGTCCCGATCCTGCGGTCGGAATAAGTGGTGGGATCTTCCAGAATGCCAGCTCCGGCAATTGCGTTACTCTTCCACCATCTGCGCCATCTGCACGTGGTCCGATGAAGGATGGTATATCGATTTATTACCAAAACGTTCGTGGATTACGCACTAAAATCGACGAAGTGTTCATCGGTGTGGCTGAAACCGAATTCGACATCATCGTACTGACTGAAACATGGCTAGATAAGAAAATCTACTCAGCGCAATTGTTTGGCGGGAATTTTTCAGTATTTCGTTGTGACCAGAGTTCACAAAACAGCAACAAATCACGTGGCGGCGGCGTACTTATTTCTGTGTCAGCAAGATTGAGTGCATATATCGACCCTATTCCTATCTGTAACACGCTCGAGCAGATTTGGATCAGAGTGAAGCTACCGCATCAATCACTGAGTGTTGGCGTCATTTATCTGCCTCCCAACCGCAGAGGTGACCAAATTTGCATCAGGGACCACATACGTTCAGTAGAAGCAATTACCTCCAACCTTAGTCTATGTGATCTGGTATTGTTATTTGGTGATTATAATCAATCAGGTTTAGTTTGGAGCTTCCCGATGAATGCGCCACCAACAGTTGACAGCTTGAAGTCTCGTATATCTGTTGCTTGTGCATCTCTCCTGGATGGTTTTAGTGAGCAGGGCTTCGTGCAGATCAATCATGTTACAAACAGAAATTCTCGCCTACTTGACTTAGTTTTGGTCAATGAATGTACGTTCCCTGTTTGCTGCGTTCGGGAAGCTGCTGAGCCATTGACTTCACTTGACGCTGACCACCCCGCAATCGAAATTACTGTTCAGCCCTCCGCACCCATTGAATTCGTTGAAACTCTGGACGAAAATAACCTGGATTTTGGTAGAGCTGATTTCGCGTTCCTCAGTGCGGCACTTATGCGTGTCGATTGGCGTCGCTTAGAGTTGTTCGAAAATGTTGACGATGCGGTCAATCACTTCACACATATTTTGAAACAACTGATATCAGACTCGGTTCCTGTCCGCCAACCTCCTCGAAAGCCACCTTAGGGCAATGCACATTTGCGACGTTTGAAACGTCTGAGATCTTCTGCTTTACGTGCTTACAGTAGACTACGCTGCCCACTCTCTAAACAGCAGTTCAGCTTGGCTAGTAATAATTACCGCTCCTACAATCGTTTCTTGTACCGACGATATACCTTGCACAAGCAAGCAAGCCTTCGTAAAAACCCGAAACTGTTCTGGTCATTTGTGACTTCTAAGAAAAAAGAGGAAGGTTTACCAGTATGCATGTTCTTAAAAGACGAAGAGGCCAGCACATCGCGCGAAAAATGCGAACTTTTTGCTGCGCATTTCAAGGATACGTTTAATTCGGTCATTGCTTCAGACGCACAGATAAACGCTGCTATCGAAAACACTCCACGTGATCTCCTTCAGTTGAATATCTTCCACGTGACCGATCATCTAGTTGAAAAAGCTATAAAAAAACTGAAATATTCGTGTTCTGCTGGACCTGACGGGATTCCCTCTTGCGTTCTCAAAAAATGCATGGCAGCGCTTATTCGACCTCTAGTTATTACACTGAATCTTTCCCTTCAGCAGAAAACATTTCCAACGATGTAGAAAAAATCGATAATGTTTCCAGTACACAAAAAAGGAGACAAACGAAATATAGAAAACTATCGCGGAATCACGTCACTTTGTGCTTGTTCGAAGGTGTTTGAAATCATCGTCCATGAAACGTTGTTTGTTTGTAGCTCTCAATACATTTCCGTGGATCAGCACGGCTTCTTTCCCAAAAGATCTGTAGCAACGAATTTGACTCAATTTGTCTCTTTTTGTTTGAGCCGTCTGGGTGACGGGGAACAAGTAGACGCTGTTTACACAGACCTGAAAGCTGCTTTCGATCGAGTCGACTACGGAATTCTACTGAGTAGGATAGAGAAACTTGGGGTTTCAGGTGATCTCGTAAAATGGATTAAATCATACCTGACGGACCGAGATCTCTGCGTGAAAATTGGCTCGGAAGAGTCAGAATATTTCACGAATCTTTCTGGCGTCCCACAAGGAAGCAATTTAGGTCCCCTGCTTTTCACTCTGTTCATTAACGAAGTTTCCTCTTTACTGCCACCTGGGTGTCGCCTATTTTACGCAGATGATGTAAAAATATTCGCGGTAATCAAAGCCTTATCCGACTGTCTGGAACTACAACGTTTGATCAACGAATTTGAGGCATGGTGCACGAAGAATCTGTTGACACTAAGTGTTCAGAAGTGCAACGTAATAACATTTCACCGCAAGCTGAATCCAGTCTTATTCGATTACACCATACTTAATCATACATTGCAACGGGTAGCTCACATTCGTGATCTAGGTGTAAAACTTGATTGTGCGCTAAGATTTCGTCCACACTTTGATGAAATGATCTCAAAGGCTAATCGTCAGCTGGGATTTATTTTCAAGATAGCTAATGAGTTTCTGGATCCTTACTGCCTTCGATCGCTCTACTGTTCGCTAGTGCGCTCTATCCTCGAGTCTTGCTCGGTAGTCTGGTGCCCATCACAAGCAAACTGGATCGCTAGAATCGAGTCTGTCCAGAAGAAATTTCTTCGATACGCACTTCGCATGCTACCCTGGAACAACCCGTTAGACTTACCCTCGTATGAAGCTCGATGTAAGCTACTAGGACTTGAAACACTCGAGCAGCGACGAACTACTGCTCAAGCTGTTTTTGTTGCTAAAATCCTTTCCGGACAAATTGACTGCCCTGCAATACTACAACAGATGAACCTTTACGCACAAGAGACTTCCTGTACCTCGAGCCAAGCAGAGTGAACTATGGGCTGTTTAATCCAATTCGATTTATGGCCGCACAATTCAATGCTGTCTACGAACTTTTCGACTTTGGGATTTCGATTGATGCCTTTAAACGACGACTCTCTTGTAGACGACAACTATTTTAAGATGTTTAGTGTAATTATGTTTGTAACTTAGATTTATTTTATCATTAAGACCATACATGTGTCAGATGATTTTACAAATAAATAATAAATAAATAATAATAAATAAATTTAAAAATTTGTGATATCATTCTACACTAATAGTACTGCAAACGCATGGTCACATGGTTTTTGGAAAATAAAAAAACCTTCAAGGGCCGTTTCATCCCTTTTGGCACACTTGACTTGGACATGAAATCAAAGCTCTTGAGCTGCTCTACAAAACGCTAGATTCAGATAATTATTGTAGCGATGTTGAGACCCTGAAAATTGACAATTTTTCACCGAAAAATGCATTTTTTCGTCATGTTGCTTCTTTGACATATAATATGACCATGAGTTGGAAAGTACTATTAGTGTAGAATCATATCACAAGTTTTGAAAATAATCCAGTATGTTTAGAAGGACTAATAAATATTTTTGTAATTTGGTCGTTTTTGGACACATCATCTTTGAAAGCCGTTTTACCCCAC
Source organism: Wyeomyia smithii (assembly GCF_029784165.1). Lineage (NCBI taxonomy): Eukaryota > Metazoa > Arthropoda > Insecta > Diptera > Culicidae > Wyeomyia > Wyeomyia smithii. The sequence goes on from NC_073696.1 coordinate 156,003,238, forward strand.
ATAACCTTAATGAAAAATAGTAGCGGAGATCGACCGGAATAATCGTTACAGAGGTGGGATGGCTTTCTCGGTCTTAAAGAATCAAAACGACTAAATTTTGTTCAACCTGACGTTTCGACCTTTGGTTTAGACCTTTATCAAAGGATCTGATAAACCGCCTCACTAATAGAATCACACAACCGATAACTGCACCTGCAACACCAACCACCAACAGCACACCGGGAGACAACGTCGTTCCTGAAATTACCTACCGCGCCATGGTCAACATTCCGACACTCAGCTCCATTCTAATTAGCATCCTGAAATAAGACTATCTCCTAGTTAAGATAGCATTAATAACCATCAAAACAACGAGAAATCTGTTAGGACCAGTGACAGATCCAATAGAACCACTACAACACAGCAATGTTATCTATTCGATTCCCTGCAACGATTGTGCCAAATCATACATAGGGATGACAAAAAATCAATTGAAGACAAGAATCAGTGGACACAAATCCAATATCAACAAATTGCTTGCATCCCCATACCAGCCCAGCGAACAACGAACAGCTCTCACACAACACATGATCGATCATGAACACTCATTAAACCTCAGCAAAACCAAAATGATAGACCGCAGTTACAAAGCTTCTGATCTACCAATACTAGAAATGTGTCATATCCAGAACACACCACACACAGTTAACTTCAGAACAGATGTTGAAAACCTCAACACCACTTACGCAGGCATTCTTCACACATACCAAATCACCACCTCTCGCAGATCACAGATCACTCTCAATAATAATAGACCAACAAATAGCCCAGATTATAGCACCACAGATACTCAATCACAATAACCATAAAGCATCTCACTCCTCATTTTGAAAAAACCCGATACAGTTTTAGTTTTCCGCCAAGTCAAACTTTTTTTTTTCCCGATATTTAAATACTTATTAAACCAACTGATTAGACAAGTTAAGATAAATAATGGATTGACGAATAATTAACGCGAACCCTTCAAGAATCGATGTTTAATGTTATAGAAACGAAAAACGGCAGACTAGTGTGTAAGTTTAAAGCTTTGTGTTGTTAGTTAGTACCTACATGTAACTATGTTATTTTAATCCGTAGTATCCTTTGATAAAGGCCTAAACCAAAGGTCGAAACGTCAGGTTGAACAAAATTTAGTCGTTTTGATTCTTCAAGACCGAGAAAGCCATCCCACCTCTGCTTAATGAAAAAATTTCAAATTTTGTAGAACTTCCTACCTTGAATAGATGAACAAACGCTGAAAATTTTAGCTAAATCAGAGAACATCAAAATAACATGCGATTGTGCCTCTTGCGAAATGGCTCTCAAATAGGCTCCCAGACTATTTCGGGCAGTTATGTGGAAGTGTCTGGATAACTGTACATTACCAGAGAGATAGAAATGAAAAAGGTCTGGTCCTTTTACCGAAAGCAGGGAAACCGCCTGGTGACCCGTCGGCATATAGACCGATATGTCTGCTCGACACGGCTTGTGGTAAGATGCTCGTACCATCAACAGTCTTTATCTAACAAACAATATAACGTATGTTTTCCAATACCACTTTTTACAATTTCAACGTTATCAATTGTAGCACACTCAACACTAATTGAGCCATCTGGCCCGATTCTAAAGTTATTTATTTTGTGGGCTTCGAATCTAACTTGAATATAAAAAAAATCTCATGTAATTTTACTTTTCTGGGAGTAAACTTTTGCGGCTTCAGCAAAATGCCTCTTATTACGTTTCGTTATACTCTGTATCCAATCTAGAAAATTCTGGGCAAAAATTGTTTTGGACGAGCAACGAATGATAGATATGATTAAAAAATCAAACTATTTCTTCATTCTTATATCTTTACAAATATCATATGTGAATAAATTGTCTCCAATTAGAAATTTTATACATTTACCGTCAGAATGCGAAATAGCTCAACTAACAGGAGTATCTCTGGGCCCAATACGAATAAACCAACTAACTATCTTGTTCTAAAAACGTTGTACCTCGAATCCTACTGGGAGAATTATGGAAATCACCTAACATTTGCAAACCACAATTTTCTGTTTTTACAAAATTCACCAACCGGTATTATACAAGAAAAATAATGTAATAGAAGTTTGTGTAGTAAAAGTGTTTGTGAAAAATCAAGTCACGGTTTAAATAATAATTCTCACCTGTGTTTGGTTTGACAAATTTTTCGTATTTGAGTGAACATAGATCACGAGTGGTATTCAGAGAGAATTGGGATGCGATGAAGGGAGCCGAAGCACTAGCCATGTTGCTCAATGTCTGTTAATGTTTCTAAATTTCTTCGAATGTTGTTGAAATTTTCGGTGTGGAATAACACATAATGATCTGTAAATAGAAATAGTGAATTTGATGAATTTGAATATATCCCTGACTATTGAAATTATTTATTCAAAGAGGGAATGAAAGTTTTGAAGATTACCTAAAAGAGATTTTCCCGGTTGGTTTTCTATATAAAAAAAAAACAACTTCTTTTTTCGATTTTTTTGTTCATAAGTGTATAAATTTATTGATCACAATGGGTTTTGTGCAAAACCTCTACCGTAAGGTTGACGTAGATCTACATAAACCTATTTAATACATATCGAGCATTTTTGCATACGAGAGTAATTTCAAATCACTAATTCGAAACAAACTCCTCGTTTTCAATAATTCTTTGAAGTATAGATCCCATCATTATTTTTTTTTTATTTATTTTTTTTTGTTCATCTATAATTTATTTGACACGGCACAAATACAATTTAATGTTTAACGGCGCCAATTATATCTGGTAGCTTACTTTCTAAAGTATCTTAATAACTAAAAGCAAATTTTTATCCTCGCTGCCGACTACGAGCTGAAACTAAATGTAACTTAAAGCTATAATATTTTGCATTAAAAGCACTGGTTTACTGTATGATGGTTTTCGTTGCCATAGGTAAGCACATGTTCCGCTGCTGGGCCAAGATATTACGGACTGGCATATTGGGTTGTCTCCCTCGGAACCTGAGATTATCGTGCGGGTCTAGTTGCTGTTTCCGGATCCGGGGTCTTAACGTGTTCTTGTCGTTTGGTTGGATGTAGGCGGAAGGGAATAGGATTAAACTGGGGCGTGGATGGACTTCAGGAAAACGTATATAAGGGACATGTAGGATAGGTCACGGCTCGCCAAGACATCACGAACAGGAACAGCCAGCTGCCTACTTTCGGCCTGCAGGTAAGCTATTAATTTAGACCTGGCGTCACGGTGTACAGGGCATGACCGAACAACGTGCTCTATGTCGTGATAACCTTCACCACAGGCACAGATACCACTTTCCCCGAGCCCAACACGACGGAGATGCGCGTCAAATCTATAGTGATTGGACATAAGCCGGGACATCACGCAAATGAAATCCCGACCTACATCCAACCCCTTGAACCACGGGTTCGTCGACACCTTGGGGATTATGGAATGTAACCACCTTCCCAGTTCCCCTCTGGTCCAAGCATTTTGCCAACTGATGATCGTATTCTGACGTACAAATGCGAAAAATTCATTAAAGGCAATTGGTCTTTCATAAATATCACCGTTTGTTGCGCCCACCTTAGCCAAAGAGTCCGCTTTCTCATTACCCGGTATCGAGCAGTGAGAAGGGACCCACGCTAAGGTAATCTGAGTAGATTTTTCGGATAAAGCACTCAGATGTTCCCGTATTTTCCCCAGGAAATACGGAGAGTGCTTAACATCTTTCATCGATCGGAGAGCCTCAATGGAACTGAGACTGTCCGTAAAGATGAAATAATGGTCCGTGGGCATTTTTTCGATAATCCCTAGGGTGTACTGATTTGCAGCCAATTCTGCGACGTAAACAGAAGCAGGATTATCAAGCTTATGGGAGACGGTTAAATTGTTATTGAAAATACCGAAGCCAGTGGACCCATCAAGAAGTGATCCGTCAGTGTAGAACATATAGTCGCAGTTGATGTTTCGATATTTATTGGAAAAAAATTTGGGGATCTGCTGCACGCGTAAATGATCCGGGATTCCACGAGTTTCTTCTATCATGGATGTATCGAAAAACACAGTAGAATCAGAAGTATTTGATAAGTCGACACGATTTGGAATATTCGAAGAAGGGTTAATATTTTGGGACATGTGATTGAAATACAATGTCATAAAACGGGTTTGAGAATTAAGTTCGATTAACCTTTCAAAATTTTCAATCACAGGACGGTTCAAGACCTCACATTTGATAAGAATGCGAGAAGAAAGGCTCCAAAAGCGGGTTTTCAAAGGCAGAACTCCAGCTAAGACCTCCAAACTCATCGTATGGGTCGATTGCATGCAACCCAAGACGATACGCAAACAACGATATTGTATTCGCTCCAGTTTGATCAAATGTGTGTTTGCTACGGAGCGGAAGCAGAAACACCCGTACTCAATAACAGACAATATCGTTGTTTGGTAAAGCCTTATAAGGTCTCCTGGGTGGGCTCCCCACCATTGTCCGGTTATTGTACGAAGAAAGTTCACTCTTTGTTGACATTTTTTCATCAAATACCTAACGTGACAACCCCAGTTGCCTTTAGAGTCGAACCAGACACCAAGATATTTGTGTACCAAAACCTGAGAAATCGTTTTACCCATTAATTGTGTTTGAAGCTGAGCAGGTTCATGCTTCCTAGAAAAAACTACTATCTCAGTCTTCTCCGGAGAGAATTCGATACCTAGCTGTAAAGCCCAAGCAGACAAATTGTCCAAGGTATCTTGCAATGGTCCTTGCAAATCGGCAGCTTTGGCTCCTGTAACAGAGATTACACTGTCGTCTGCAAGTTGTCTTATCGTGCATGAATTTGCCAGACATTCGTCGATGTCATTTACATAAAAGTTGTAAAGAAGGGGGCTTAAACATGAGCCCTGGGGAAGACCCATGTAGCTAATGCGAAAAGTTGCCAAATCGCCGTGCGTAAAATGCATGTGCTTTTCGGACAGCAAATTGTGCAAAAAATTGTTCAAAATTGGAGAAAATCCTTGTCGGTGAAGTTTACCCGAAAGAATGTCAATAGAAACGGAATCGAAAGCCCCCTTAATGTCCAAGAACGCAGACGCCATTTGTTCTTTGCGAGCATATGCCAGCTGAATATCTGTTGAAAGCAACGCAAGACAATCATTCGTCCCTTTGGCACGGCGGAAGCCAAATTGAGTATCTGATAGAAGACCATTTGATTCGACCCAATGGTCTAAACGACGGAGTATCCTTTTTTCCATCAATTTCCGGATACAGGATAGCATTGCAATCGGCCTATAAGAGTTGTGATCAGATGCTGGTTTCCCTGGTTTTTGGATGGCGATCACCTTCACTTGCCTCCAATCCTGCGGTACAATGTTTTGCTCCAGGAACTTATTGAAAAAGTTCAACAAGCGCCTCTTGGCACTGCCGGGTAGATTCTTCAACAAGTTGAATTTGATTCTATCTAACCCAGGCGCGTTATTGTTACAGGACAGGAGGGCAACTGAAAATTCTGCCATCGTAAAAGGTGATTCTATCGCGTCGTGGCCCGGAGACGCATCGCGAACAATGTTTTACTCAGGAACAGAGTCCGGACATACTTTCCTGGCAAAATCAAATATCCACCGACTTGAAGACTCCTCGCTTTCGTTGACCGTTACGCGATTCCGCATTCTTCGGGCTGTGTTCCAAAGAGTGCTCATCGATGTCTCCCTCGACGTCTCGTTTACGAACCGACGCCAATATCCGCGTTTCTTTGCTTTAGCCAGGCTTTTAAGCTTGGTATTAAGCCCCGAATACCGTATATAGTCGTCGGGTATACCTCCCTTCTGGAAGGCCAAAAACGCGTCGGATCTTTGCGTGTGGACATCGAAGCACTCTTTGTTCCACCACGGAGTTGGAGGCCGCTCTTTGATCGTTACGCCGGGATATTTCTTCGTTTGGGCTTGCAACGCGGCGTCGAGGATTAAGCCCGCGAGGAGGTTGTATTCTTCAAGTGGTGGGTGATGTTGAATCGACTCGACCGCTTTTGAAATCATTTCCTCGTATAACTTCCAATCGACATTCCGTGTGAGGCCATACGGAATGTCAATTGGTCGCATGCGAGTTGAACCGTTAGTAATTGAAATAAGAATAGGCAGATAGTCGCTACCGTGAGGATCGAGGATAACCTTCCATGTGCAATCCAACCGTAGCGACGTCGAACATAAGGATAGATCCAAAGCGCTTGGGCGCGCTGGAGGTTTCGGGATACGTGTCATTTCACCGTTGTTCAAAATAGTCATGTCGAAGTCATCGCAAAGGTTATAGATTAAAGAGGAGCGGTTATCATTGTAGGGGAAACCCCAAGCCACACCATGAGAGTTGAAGTCTCCCAAAATCAAACGTGGCGAGGGAAGAGGAATATATATTGAGGCAATACAAAGCTCTTTACCTTGTATTGTCATTTGACATGCGACAACTTCGATGCCTGGAATCGAGGGGAGGTTAATACGATAGAAAGAATAGCACATTTTAATCCCTAAAAGTACTCCTCCATATGGGGTGTCTCGATCAAGGCGAATAAAATTAAAATCATGGAAGTTGAGATCAATATTTAAAGTAAGCCAAGTTTCACAAAGGGAAAATGCATCGCATTTGTTTCTATTTATTAAAACTTTAAATGAATCCATTTTTGGTAAAATACTCCTACAATTCCACTGTAAGACAGAGATAGAATCCTTCGTATACGCCGATGAATTAGGCATCGAAGGATACAATCGCTGCAAGCAGGGGCCGTTGGGCAGTCAACTGCTTCAAAAATGATCTACTTGTCGGAGGAATGCTTCAAGAAAAATTTTAATTGGATCGGGTACATTGAAAGTTTCAAAAATCCAGTGCACAATGTCAGAAAATTTCACTAATCCAGAGTTTGTTTCATCAACTGGGAGTGCAAAAGGAACAACTGGGGTTTTAGATGTTCCTGGCAGTGCTGGGAACTCCTTCTGGGACTTTAAATTCGCAAGCCCAGGAGGAGTTTGCTTCGGTTTTTCCGCAGCACTGTTTGGTTTGTTTGTAACTTTCATTTCACTTTGGGAAATCTTAGGACCTTTTCGGGGAAGTTTAGGAGAGGAAATATTTTTCCTCTTTCTAGATGCCCCAGGATTGGCATAAGTTGTTCCCGCTGGTGAATCGTCAGAATCGGTTTCATCAGAGGACAACAGATCAGAGGGGTTCGATGTTATGGTAGAAGTGGTCACGGTCTTCTTCAGCATCTCAGCGTAAGATCGCTTTGAACGCTCCTTAAGTGACCGCTTGATTTTATCTCTGCGCTGCATGTTCACCGGGCATGTGGAGAGCTCATGCTGATTTTCCCCGCAGTGAATAGATTTTTCAGCATTTACACTGCAAGAATCGTCCGCATGAGTTTCTCCACACTTGCTACATCGTGCCTTATTGCAGCAGTAGGCGGCTGTGTGGCCTAGCTGCTTACAATTGGTGCAATTCATGACACGGGGTACATATAATCGCACAGGCAGACGAACCCGATCGATCGAGACGTGGCTAGGGAGAGCAGATCCGGCAAACGTAACACGGAACGAGTCTGACGGAGTGTACACTTTTGTGCCGTTGACAAGAGACACAGACCGCAATTGCTTGCAATCTATGATCTTTACTTTTACGTCGTGACACAAAGCATTTTTGAAGCAGCCAAAACCGCTTGCCAAAATACACTCAACCGACAGACTCGAATCGGTTATGACACCGTCGATCTCCACGTCTCGTGCGGGTATATAAACGCGATACTTGCGTATGAAAAGCTCGGAGCGAGCAATAGCGTTGGCTTGTTCCAGGTCGCTGACCACGACACGGAGCTTGTTGGGTCTGACCTTGGATATTTCGGTCACGGCCTTGTACCCCTTCGTCAGGTCTTTCGAAATCTGCAGGATGTTTAACGGTTTCGATTTCGGTCCTGCTTTAGGCCGATAGAAAACAGTAAAGCTGCCCTGTGATCCGTCCGGGTAAAGCCTGGGGCGAGGGGGGACTGGAGAATTAACAGAGGAAGGGTTGGCAGGAGGGACAGGGTCGGAGGAGTTCGGGGATGGTGGCGCGGGAGGCGAGGGATCTACATCCTTCGCACTAAATCTAGCGCATTAGCGCCGACAGTACACGTACCTCTTTACTTCTTCCTTTCAGCAGAGTTGGTTGTCCGGTTCGGTCGAAGCTGCAGCCGTGACAGCCAGCAGCACCAATACAGCAGCTCCAAACAGCCACCAGCAGAGAGCCGGGTGTGAGATCACTCACCACAGCGACACAACTCACTGTCAACTGTTGGCTTCTTCTTTTTCCTCTTTTGTGTTGAGATTCTCGTCCACTGCTATAGCACAAATCACTTAGCAGCCAAATCGGCTTACGCACCAGCAAACAGCCACGATGCAAAACAGTTGCACAAAGGCGGGCGGCCTTGAACCTTCACTCGACCAGGCAAACGATGCCAACACTTGCTCACTCGTCTTTTGTTTTATATTCTATCGGAGCGATCACCAAACACGTCCGATACTTATGCGTGTTCGGCACAGAATGATGAACCAAGATTTGAGTCACGACTTTCACACTATTGGTATCGTGCTAAACGTTGCAATGCAGTAAGCGAAGACCAGAAAAAATTAGAAGGGAATTAATTCGTCGTATAGAAGATTGTATGAGAGATAATAAAATTGCATTGCCAACTTCAATGTTCAAAGATCGCATTAACGAAATGCTAAATAATACAGAGGTAGCCGCAGGTGGAAATCTGCATCCATCAATGGTGCAGGACGATAATCCTGGCAGTGATTCGAAGACACAGCAAAACATGGGTGCTATCCCGAAGCAAACAGGACCACAGACAAACACCCCTCAAACGGCAAACAGGTCGACAGACATCGAGTCGAAAGTAAACCAAATGGAGCATATGTTGTCAAACATAATGCTGATGGTGAGTGAAGCAGGCTCGAATGGTGGCAGACATCATCAAAGCCAGTTGCACAGGGGGAATGTGCGGAACGAAAACTCACCCTCATGTGAGGAGAAGCAAGGGGGTCCGTCCCGAACTAATTTACATAGCAGAAGGACCCGGACCCACCGAAGAGCAACGAACGAAATCAGGCGTACAGTCAGCGAGAGCGACTCCGACGAAACGTGCAGTGACATTTCATCTGAAACCAGTTTTGTACCAAGCGAGCGTTTACGAGAACGACACCGAAGGAGCCATGGTGACCGGCGCGGACGCCAGCACGTAGCTGGCAGAGACCAACAGTACCGCGTAGAAAAGTTGAAACTTAAGTTTTCGGGGGATCAGAGATCGATGAGTATTGAAAATTTCCTCTATAAGCTAAAAAAAATAGATCAAAGGGAGGGGATCTCAGAAAGGCAGCTGTTGCGAGATGTGCACCAACTACTTTTTTTTTCTTCATCTATAATTTATTTGACACGGCACAAATACAATTTAATGTTTAACGGCGCCAATTATATCACCTACTACTTGAAGGGTCAGCAACTGATTGGTTTTTTACCTTCGCAGATGAGTTTGAAACATGGAAGGATTTTGAGCGACTGATTAAATACCGATTTGGTAAACCCAACCAAGATCAGGGAATACGCCAGAAAATTCAGGAACGAAAACAACAACGCGGCGAGTCATTCATTGCATTTGTCACCGAAATCGAGAAGTTGAACCGCATGTTGTCCAAACCACAGTCTCGAAATAGGGAGTTTGAAGTTATTTGGGATAACTTGCGTCAACACTACCGTTCAGCAATCTCCACCGTGGAAGTAAAGGACTTACAGCAGCTCTTGAAACTTAATTACCGCATTGACGCGGCTGATTCAATTTTGCAACATACATGGGAACCACAACCGAGAAGGGCAATAAATAATGTTGAGCTAGAAAAAAGTGAATACGAATCAGATGAGTCAGTCGATATTAACGTAATAAGGTTTCGGCCTCCTAGGGACACCAGAGACAGACCAGGGCGATACCAGAATCAGCAAGAGCAATAAGAAGGAATCATGAAGAGGAGCGAACAGCCTGAGAAGCGGGATGCAGGGTGACAGAGAAAAACTGGGGTTTGCTGGAACTGCCAACAAGAGGGACATAGCTGGACGACATGTACCAAACCGAAAATTATTTTCTGCTATGGGTGCGGGAACCTAGGCAGAACGATTCGCTGTTGCGAACGGTGCTCAACGGCCATGCGGCCTTTGACACAAAATGAAAACCAGGAAAACTGTTAACGGGAAGGCAATCTGGGAATCCAACCATCCCGAAGAATAAACTGATTCCCAAAAATACAAACACCGAAATTGACCCATTACACAGTGGTTCAAAATAATGTCGCGAACTTAATTCTGTAGTGTCTAAGTGCTTCACTTTGGAACTAGGGGAGGAGTACCAGTTATGGCAATACTTAAAAAATGTACCAGTTATGGCATGAACCAGTTATGGCCTATGGAGTTTAAATGGTGTATTGCCATAACTGGTACCATTGCGCTTATGCGATATAACCATAACTGGTGCACTTGCCATAACTGGCTCACCTACCCTATACTGTCTTCGAAGCAATTGCTTGTATTGAAATTGCTCACATCATGGTGTTATGCAACAACAGCCATAGCCTACTATGGCAAAAAAAAAATTTGTTACTTTTTTGTTTCTGCATGAAACTCCAAGTTGTCTTCAGCAAAGTTCTAGATAATTTCATTACAAACAACTTTGCTAACAAGAGTTTTTCTCTAGGTATTGCAGATTTTGAAAAAACTTATATATCATATGACAATGTTCGTAAATTCAGTGTTTTGCTTCTTACTTTTTTGTTTGAGTTTTTGAAGTAGAATACTTCTCTCAGGAAGTTCGGCTACATAGGGATGTGAAATGAAAATCTAAAACCAAAAGAAGTGAAGAATATGTCCAATTTCAAATGCTAATAAATCGGTTAGTATTCGATGGATTTCCTTCGTTCGTACAGCAATAGATTGGAAAATCTTCTAAGATTCTTTCCAAAAGAAGATAATTGTAATTTTATTATTCACACTATTGTACTATTGAAAATAGTCAAGCCTTTTCAAAACGAAAACTTCGTCCTCTAATTGGTCGTTATATGATTGCTTCCCAAGCACGGTCGACAGAATCATATACCTTGCAATTTAAAACATGCTATCTGGTCTATATAAGAGCCTGTTTCAGCCGAAGCCGCTCATAATAGTTCTAGACAGCGACAACAGCAGTCGTCCTCCCTTAGCAGCAGCACTAACAGTGCAGTGGATACCAGCGATGGCGGAAAGCGGCCACAGCTGTGGCGTAGCAATCGATAGCGCACTAGTTGCAGCGGATTCCAACAACGATAGCAGCTGGGCCAGCTGATGCAGGGACAGTGGGTACCAATGGCAGCGTATAGCGGCCACAACTGTGGCATGGCTATGGATAGCGCACTAGTTGCAGCGGATCTCAGCATCGATAGCGGCTGATGCAGTGAGGCACTTTAGTGAAATGCAGTCTCTGTGCGATAGTGGGCACTAGTAAATGCATTCAATGAAAAGTTGACTCATTTTGACAACACGTGAGCCGTCAAAACTATTTGAGTGTTAAATCAGCTTTTAATTGTTTATTTTAATACAAGGAATACTTTATTCGCACTGTCAGTGATAACGCAAAGATGTGATCGGCATCTTATCCGATACTGAAATGAACAACAAATTGTCCTTTTAGGATGAAATAAAAACTTGATTGAAGAGGTAATATTTTCTGATGAGGTAATTCACATTTTTAAATTTGTAAAAGTTATAAATTTTACTTTATCTCCGTGTCTCAGAACGTACTGAATTATCTTTTCGTTCAGTCATGAACACGACAGCCGAAACTTTCATTATCTGCATAAAAATCAATTTTTCGCAAAATCAAAATTTAAAAACAAGCCCCAATCATGACAAGCAACTCACTATATTATTGAAAATAGTCAATCCTTGTTGAAGCGCAAAATTCGATTGATCCGATTGGTCGTTAACATGATTGCTTCCCAAGCACAGTCGACAGAAACATAGACCTTGCAATTTGAAATGTGCTCTTTGTCAGTATAAGAGTAAGGATGGGAAATATCGACCGATATGGCTATCGATAGATATCGATGATTTCTTGCTCCTATCGATAACTATCGATAAGTTTTTCATCCCTATGTAAGAGCCTGTTTCAGTCGAAGCCGCTCATAATAGTTCTAGACAGCGACAAAAGCAGTCTTCCTCCCTTAGCAGCAGCACTAGCAGTGCAGTGGATACCAGCGATGGCGGAAAGCGGCGATTGATCTGATTAGTCAACGTTTATTTACTAGAAAAAAAGCCTGACACGCAAGCAGACGGGTTATCTTTCTTGTAAAAGTATTCTACTTCAACCTTGCGGTCGTGGCTTTGCACACAACCTTCCTGTTATTTTTTCTTAACACAATGTTCTAGAGACTTTTAGGCCTTATCATGTTCTAAAATTTTTACGAAGGCGCTATGCTGAGATTCCTTTTGGTTTGAAAGATATAAGCAATTTCAACAATAATTTACTCTATTTTCTCCTGCGGATTGGAGAAAAAGGGGGACGCCCGAAAGCCTACACTCACCGTCACTTTGAAGCTTCAGATTAGTACTATAAAATGGTGGAAAAGTTACTTGTCCGACTCGTAACAATTTAAGGACGAGCGTTGAACATTTGTGTTGTTTTGAACATTTTGCCTTAAGCATAACGAGATATCATCACAATTGACGGTGAAAGATGCTTATCCTATGCAAAACATCCATTGCATCTTCCATCGGCTTGGTCGTGCAAAATTCTATTCGATAATTGATTTAAAAGACGCATACTTTCAAGTTCCCCTGTAAGAGGAAAGTAGAAATTACATCGCCTTTCGTACGTCGAAAGGGCTTTTTCGATCCAAGGTGTGCCGCTTTGGGCTGACGAATGCGCCATCCGCAATGTCTGCCCCCATCACCGACTTATTGAAAAAGGCAAAAAAGAAATTAGTCTGGACACAAGAGGCAAAAGAAGCCTTTAACGAGCTTAAGTCAGCTCTAACGTCTCCGCCAGTGTTGGCAAACCCGGACTTTCTGAAACTGTTCGCCATAGAATCGGACGCGTCAGAGCATGCAGTTGGAGCAGCGCTGGTCCAAGAACACCATGGAGTGAATCGAGTTGTAGGCAATTTCAGCAAAAAACTAAGTTGTACCCAAAGAAGGTACTCAGCTGTTGAAGAAGAATGTCTGGGTGTCCTCTTGGCAATCGACAGAATCAGAAAACTCTAAGCTACTTCGATGGGCCTTACGAATTCAGTCCTACGACATCGAGCTCGAATATCGTAAGGAAATAAACAATATCACAGCAGACTGTCTTTCGAGATCGATTGAGACGGTTAGCGTATCGCAACCCGACCCAAGGTACGATGAGCTAGCAGCTCAGATACTCACTGATCCTGTTAAGTTTTCCGACTACCGAGTTGTCGACAGCACGATATGGAAATGTGTGAAAGGCACTGGTCGAATGAGCGACCCTCGGTTTGCATGGAAACAGTTGCCTGAGCCTAGCAAGAGAGAGGAAATAATAAAGCGGGAGCACGATAAGGCTCACTTTGGATTCCGAAAAACGTTACCTTGATAAAAGAGCGGTACATTTGGCCAAAACTGAATGAACAGGTGCGAAAATACTGTAGAGAATGTTTCCAGTGCCAGACAAGCAAGACAGGAAACATAAACGTCACACAACCCATGGGCTCTCAAAAACCCGTAGAATACCCGTGGCAATTTGTCACACTCGATTATATTGGGCCGTTGCCTGCCTCTGGCAGGAACCGTTGGACTTGTCTGTTAGTTGCCACAGATGTGTTCAGCAAATTCATATTAGTTCAGCCGTTCAGGGAAGCCAAAACTGGGCCTCTGACTGATTTTGTTGAAAACATGGTATTCAATCTGTTCGGTGTTCCCGAGACAACAACAAAGTACACCCCTTACGTTGTAGTATTCAGTAGGAACCAAATATCGGACGGCAGTGAATATGCTCGAATTCGAGATAATTACACACCCGAAAAACAACAGTGAACGAGGTGAAGGGGAAAAGAGAAGAGCTATATATATATATGTATATATATATATATATATATATATATATATATATATATATATATATATATATATATATATATATATATATATATATATATATATATATATATATATATACCCGAACTCATTGGTGACGGGAGCCACCCTCCTAAAGTATCCCAAGGTATTGATTTCCAACCTCCGAAGTTCGGTTATGACCGAACCGCTTCTCTTTGGAATCTCGAACAACTTCTGTCTCCTCAATTCTCATTGCTGCGAAAGGGGCGTCTCTACTTCACCGTCGGACTAACCCGTCTGCGAGTTACAGTGGGCCCAAAGTTTAATCAAACCTTTCCCCGCAGGTGTTTCTTCTCATCTTAATCGGTGGTCGCTCAAAAAAGGTACATAGCTGTTAGTTGACTTAAATGTTCAGATGAGAAGAAACGGGAATCATTTTCTTCAGCTAGTCGGCGAAGAAAACTCCCACTCTCTTCCCCTGTTCGTCTTCGAGTTCGTATGTGTGTTAACCAGGAACGTTCCTGACTACGCAAGGTTCGTATTTGGGGGCCAGTTTTTTGCAAAACCCCTCTAACTTGTGTGACAGGTCAAAGGTCTTTTTTAGGACTGTTTCTTCAGCAAGATATCGCGGATAACTTATGTTAGATCGCAGGTTATAAGTTTTCTCGTGGCGTTTGTATGCTGCCGCTAAATTTTTCCTTACCTCCTCATACCGCTCTTCTCTTTTCCCCTTCACCTCGTTCACTGTTGTTTTTCGGGTGTGTAATTATCTCGAATTCGAGCATATTCACTGTCGTCCGATATTTGGTTCCTACTGAATACAACAAAGTAAGGGGTGTACTTGGTTGTCTCGGGAACACCGAACAGATTGAATACCATGTTTTCAACAAAATCAGTCAGAGGCCCAGTTTTGGCTTCCCTGAACGGCTGAACTAATATGAATTTGCTGAACACATCTGTGGCAACTAACAGACAAGTCCAACGGTTCCTGCCAGAGGCAGGCAACGGCCCAATATATGATAAGGCCTAAAAGTCTCTAGAACATTGTGTTAAGAAAAAATAACAGGAAGGTTGTGTGCAAAGCCACGACCGCAAGGTTGAAGTAGAATACTTTTACAAGAAAGATAACCCGTCTGCTTGCGTGTCAGGCTTTTTTTCTAGTAAATAAACGTTGACTAATCAGATCAATCGCCGCTTTCCGCCATCGCTGGTATCCACTGCACTGCTAGTGCTGCTGCTAAGGGAGGACGACTGCTTTTGTCGCTGTCTAGAATATTATGAGCGGCTTCGACTGAAACAGGCTCTTACATAGGGATGAAAAACTTATCGATAGGAGCAAGAAATCATCGATATCCATCGATAGCCATATCGGTCGATATTTCCCATCCTTACTCTTATACTGACAAAGAGCACATTTCAAATTGCAAGGTCTATGTTTCTGTCGACTGTGCTTGGGAAGCAATCATGTTAACGACCAATCGGATCAATCGAATTTTGCGCTTCAACAAGGATTGACTATTTTCAATAATATAGTGAGTTGCTTGTCATGATTGGGGCTTGTTTTTAAATTTTGATTTTGCGAAAAATTGATTTTTATGCAGATAATGAAAGTTTCGGCTGTCGTGTTCATGACTGAACGAAAAGATAATTCAGTACGTTCTGAGACACGGAGATAAAGTAAAATTTATAACTTTTACAAATCTAAAAATGTGAATTACCTCATCAGAAAATATTACCTCTTCAATCAAGTTTTTATTTCATCCTGAAAAGGACAATTTGTTGTTCATTTCAGTATTGGATAAGATGCCGATCACATCTTTGCGTTATCACTGACAGTGCGAATAAAGTATTCCTTGTGATAAAATAAACAATTAAAAGCTGATTCAACACTCAAAACTAGACGGCTCACGTGTTGTCAAAATGAGTCAACTTTTCATTGAATGCATTTACTAGTGCCCACTATCGCACAGAGACTGCATTTCACTAAAGTGCCTCACTGCATCAGCCGCTATCGATGCTGAGATCCGCTGCAACTAGTGCGCTATCCATAGCCATGCCACAGTTGTGGCCGCTATACGCTGCCATTGGTACCCACTGTCCCTGCATCAGCTGGCCCAGCTGCTATCGTTGTTGGAATCCGCTGCAACTAGTGCGCTATCGATTGCTACGCCACAGCTGTGGCCGCTTTCCGCCATCGCTGGTATCCACTGCACTGTTAGTGCTGCTGCTAAGGGAGGACGACTGCTGTTGTCGCTGTCTAGAACTATTATGAGCGGCTTCGGCTGAAACAGGCTCTTATATAGGCCAGATAGCATGTTTTAAATTGCAAGGTATATGATTCTGTCGACCGTGCTCGGGAAGCAATCATATAACGACCAATTAGAGGACGAAGTTTTCGTTTTGAAAAGGCTTGACTATTTTCAATAGTACAATAGTGTGAATAATAAAATTACAATTATCTTCTTTTGGAAAGAATCTTAGAAGATTTTCCAATCTTTTGCTGTACGAACGAAGGAAATCCATCGAATACTAACCGATTTATTAGCATTTGAAATTGGACATATTCTTCACTTCTTTTGGTTTTAGATTTTCATTTCACATCCCTATGAAGCCGAACTTCCTGAGAGAAGTATTCTACTTCAAAAACTCAAACAAAAAAGTAAGAAGCAAAACACTGAATTTACGAACATTGTCATATGAAATATAAGTTTTTTCAAAATCTGCAATACCTAGAGAAAAATTAAGCCTAGACCTAGAGAAAAATTAAGAAAAATGTTAGCAAAGTTGTTTGTAATGAAATTATCTACAACTTTGCTGAAGACAACTTAGAGTTTCATGCAGAGACAAAAAAGTAACAAATTTTATTTTTGCCATAGTAGGCTATGGCTGTTGTTGCATAACACCATGATGTGAGCAATTTCAATACAAGCAATTGCTTCGAAGACAGTATAGGGTAGGTGAGCCAGTTATGGCAAGTGCACCAGTTATGGTTATATCGCATAAGCGCAATGGTACCAGTTATGGCAATACACCATTTAAACTCCATAGGCCATAACTGGTTCATGCCATAACTGGTACATTTTTTAAGTATTGCCATAACTGGTACTCCTCCCCTAGTTCTAAAGTGAAGCACTTAGACACTACAGAATTAAGTTCGCGACATTATTTTGAACCACTGTGTAATGGGTCAATTTCGGTGTTTGTATTTTTGGGAATCAGTTTATTCTTCGGGATGGTTGGATTCCCAGATTGCCTTCCCGTTAACAGTTTTCCTGGTTTTCATTTTTTGTCAAAGGCCGCATGGCCGTT